>NC_056736.1:684068281-684220781 GCF_019279795.1 Protopterus annectens | reverse complement strand
AAGCCTTTGAAAAAAGCACCAGAAGAAGCTACAGCTCTAGTGGAATGAGCCTTTACAGAAGAAGGAAGGCTCTTGCCATGAAAAGTGTAACAAAAGGAAATAGCCTTTGAAATACAAGTGGAAACAATTTGCTTGGAAACAGCCAAACCTAAAGACCTAGGATGAAAGGAAACAAATAACTGGTCAGACTTTGATAGCTTTAGTTTTCGCCAAATAAAATCTGAGCTGTCTAAGCACATCTAAGGTATGCAGCACCCTCTCACTGTCAGATTGTGGCGAAGGGAAAAAAAGTAGACAAATTAATAGACTGATTAAGTGACAACTCATTAACCACCTTGGGAATGAAAGAGGGATTAGTATGCAAGGACACCCTGTCCTCTTGAAATATCAAAAAAGGTGGACAAGCCATAAGGGCTTGCAACTCAGACACCCGTCTGGCAGAAGTAAAAGCTAACGAAAGAACTGTCTTTCAAGAACAATGTTGCAAGGAAGCAGAAACAGCAGGCTCAAAAGGAGCCCGAGTCAATTTTTGCAGAACAAAATTAAGAACCCAGGGAGGAGAAACAGGCTTCTTGGGAGGTCTAATATTAAGGACGCCTTTAAGAAATTCCTTAGCCTCAAATCTAGGAGCCAATGGGGGAGTTAAAGGCAGACAAGCAGAAAGTGTTGATAAGAGGGCCTTAATAGAATAGGCCAAACCAGCATTCAGCAACTCACACAAATAAGAACCAAAGGAACATCCATGGAAAGTGAGTCCAAGTCACAAGAAAGACACCAAAATAGAAAACATCTTCCATTTAGATAAGTAGGATTTCCTAGTAGTAGGTTTCATGGCCTCCTGCAGGTCCTGCAGCACGTCCACAGGAAAAAAGGTGTCTATGAGGAATCAAAACCCTATCACCCACGGTGTCAGATTAAGTGTGGGCAGGTGGGGGTGGATGAGAGACCCCTTGTCTTGTGTGAGAAGATCCACCCTGTGAGGTAACTTGTGATGACTGTCCATGGCAAGATGCAGAAGTAGAGGGAACCAATGCTGTCGTGGCCAAAAGGGAGTCACCAACAAAATTTTGGAAGCATCCTGTTGAGTCTTGAACAGGACTCTAGGAAGGGGAAGGAATGCATAAAGAAACATCCCCTTCCAAGAAAATGCGAGGGTGTCCTCCTTCCATACCAGAGGACCTGAGACTGGCACAAAACAGAGAAGTTGTCTGTTCAGAGGGGAGGCAAAGAGATCTACTTGAGGAGTTTCCCACTGGTGAACAATGTCCAGAAACACATCCCTGTGAAGCATCCATTTGTGGGATTGAGTGAAGGACCTGCTCAGACTGTCTGCCACAATGTTCCAATCTGAAGGAATGTAAACTGCCTGAAGAGTCACACGATATTGGATTGCCAGATCCCATACCAGAAGTGCCAGCCGGCAAAGATGGTAGGCTCTCGTACCCCCGTTTGTTGACATACCATATGACTGTGGTATTGTCTGTGAATACATTGAAAGGCCTTGCAGTTAAGAGAGGGTGAAATGCCTGAAGAGCCAGCATAAGAGACCTCATCTCTTTGTTGATGATGTGCTCCTTCCACTGACGAGGCAACCACACTCCTTGAACTCTCAGGGAGCCAAAAGTTGCTCCTCATCCCACATCTGAAGCATCTGTGACCAGATCCTGAGAGGGAACAGGAGGCTGAAAAAGGAGGCCTTTATTTTAGAGGCAACTGCTGAATCCACCACAGAAGTTCTGTCTTGAGACACGGGAGAAGAGAAAAAGGAAAGTCTAGAGGATGGGCATGCTGAAGCCACACCAACTTCAGAAACCACTGGAACTTCCTCATGTGGAGCTTGGCCACAGGGAGCATTGGAATGGTGGAAGCCATGAACCCCAGAGCTCTCAGAAACTCCCTGGCTGTAATGGAGGCCAGGGGAAGAAGAACTTGAAAGAAAGAAATTAGAGCTAATGCCTTTGGAGGAAGCAGGGATGCCAGCATTGGCACTGTTTGAAACCTGTAGCTCAGAAAGACATGATCCTGAGAGAGAGTCAGGGAAGACTTTTTGAAGTTTATTGTGAACCCCAGGCTATGTAGAACAGAAATGGTAAAAATGATGATTCTGCAAAAGGACCTCTAGAGAAGATGCCTGAATCAGCAGGTCATCCAAATAAGGAAAGATTTGGATCCCCTGAAGCTTGCAAAAGGCAACCACAGGAGAGAGGCATTTGGTGAAAACCCTTGGGGAAGTAGAAAGGCCAAAGGGCAAAGCACAGAACTGGAACCGCCAGGAAGCAACAGAGAAATGCAAAAATCTCCTGAAGAGAGGATGGGTTGGATTATGAAGATAAGCATCCTTGAGGTCCAGAGACACCAGAAAGGCCTGAGGGAGCATGAGAGGAAAAAGTGACTGAAGGGACAACATCCGAAAGGAAGGCATCTTCAGAAATGTTTTCAGATGGGAGAGGTCTAGCATAGATCTCCAAGTGCCTTCTTTTCTGGGTACTAGAAATATTCTTGAAAAAAAACCTTTCCCCCTTTGGGACACAGGCACTTCTTGAATAGTACCCCAAGACAAGAAGTGACAGAACCCAAGAATCCTGGGCGATTCGGAGCCAAACAGGAAGAGAAAGAGGAATGTGGCTGGGAACGGGTGGATAGTCAGACAGCACCCGGTCTGTCAGGAAAGGAAGTCTTAAGAATCGCTGCAGTCTGAGTGGCCTTAGCAGGAGAAGTCCATTTACTTGCCTTTTTACCTTTAGAAGGAGGGCAAGATTGCCTTCGAATAAAGGCTGGCTTAGAAGGGTAGTTTCACTGAAATTTAGGCACAGGAGAAACAAAGACATGCTTAAGCTCCTATAAAGCCTTCCCCTTGTCCTGAAGAGACTTAAACCAGCAGCTGTTTCACCAAACAGAGTATTATCCAGAGAAACATCCATCAACTTAGCCTTAATATCATCGGGCAAAGGCTGAAGCCGATGCCATGAATATCTCCTCAGAAATTAACCAGAAGCAGCAGCCCTAGAAGAGGCATCCGCTGCATCATAACTACATTTGACAGAATGATAACTACATTTGACAGAATGACGAACTACCTGAGAGGAAGTCCCAAGCAAAGAGCAGTAAGATTTACTCTCAGAGTCTGGAAGATCAGAAATAATCTGACAAGCCTGAGAAAGAAGAGCCAAGACATACCTAGAGATGTGGGTCTGATAATTAATAGCCCCAAAAGCTATGGTAGCTGAAGCATAAACCTTCTTACCCAGCCTGTCCATAGTTCTACTGTCCTTGTCAGAAGGCAGTAACTTGGATAAAGGAAGCAAATGAGACGGCTTATCAGATGCCACAGACACCACAGAGGGGTCAGCAGCAGGACATTTAAACAAAAAGGAACAATCCTCAGGCACCTATAAAACCTATCAGCAGGGGGCAGAGAATCCAATGCTTTAGAGGCTGTGGAAACAACAACCAATAAAGCAGGCAAAACAGGAGGAATGACATCTGTAGTAACTCACAGTACCCCTTATGGATATCCGAAACCTGGGCACAAGCCAATCCCATCATCCTAGAGACCGTGTCTCCAAAGGAAATTTCCTCAGAAGGATTATCTAGAGTATGAGAATCCTCCTCCTCAGACCCGTAGTCTAAAGGAGAAGGAATCTGGGTAGAATAAGAAGGGAGTCATCATCATAATCCACCTCAGACGAATGCAATTCTCTGGGCCTCTTGGGGGAGGAGGAGAATCAAGGAGCAGCCGGAACGGAACCCGTTCAGGAGGCCGCAACGACAGTAAAGCATTAAAAACCCGAGTAAAGGCTGGACACTCACTGTGTGGATCCTTAGGAGCAGAAGGAACATGGTTAGTTTTCCGTTTCTTTTTTAGGGGGACAGCTGTCCTAGAAACCTGAGAAGGCCCAGACTCAGGATGGCATTCCACAACTGCAGTAGGAACCTCTGCCCTAAAGAGAAACTCTGGAACCCCACTTGACCCCTCAGAAACAGTCAACTGTTGTTCCCTCTGAATGCCCAAAATGGACACCTACAAAGCCTCATCAGATGTGCTGCCCGCCAGATCCTCACCAGCCTCCAACCCAGATGCAGTAGAAGAATCTGAAAAAACAACTGGATGAAATTCTGGGTGCATAATAACCTCAGGAGAAGCTCCCGACAGAGGAAGATTCCAGTCTTACCTTATGCACCTTCTTCACAGATGGCGGACCCTCAGGGCAGGAAGTTCCATCCATAGTACCTGCAGCAAAAAGCTTAAGTCGCTGGTTCTCAAGGTATAAGGAAAGGGAAGAAAGGCAACTATGAAGAGTTTTGGGGAACAAACCCCTGACAAAATGAACAAGATGTATGGTCGTGAGCAGCACCTAGGCAAAAAAGACACTTATTGTGGCGGTCTTTATGGGGAATCAGTCTCCCAACACTGGCATTTACTCTTCCTGGATGACATTAACTCCAAACACCACAAAGCAAACAGAAAAAAGTAACCAAAAACCCAACCGGCTACTTATTTTCAACTGTGAGAACTCCAGCAAACAGGAGGAAGCACAGAAATGCTAACAAACAAAAAAAAACAGTATGTATTTAACAAGCCAGTGGTTAAAACAGTGTTTGGACTGGTGAGAAAGTTGTTCTGAGGATGGTACACCTGAACAATACCTTTATGCCCTACCCTATGCATACAGGTGACGTTCAGCATACTTTAAACCAATGGTAGACTTCTGTAAACTGGCCAGACGGAGGGCTTCACAGCAGGGAATTCCATTCGTAAGGAATACTGCAGTGCTGAATTTAAGGACATCAACTGTTATGCAACTCTGAAACTGCTGTTAAGATTGGGTCTTGTGCTACAGCAGCACTTTGCAAGTTTATCTTTTTTTTCCAATTTTGCAGTGTAATCATGGAGCTCCATGCACCATAAACCAGTAAGTACAGTATACTTTGTCTCCATGGAGCTAATTAAGATGGATGGAAGTGCAGTGCTTGTAGCACAAGTGCAAATATGTAGGAGGTACATCTACCTGCTGAGCTGCACTTTTAAAAATAGTACAAACAGCGGGTTCTTATTATAACAATGAAATGGCTGAAGATCGAACGGTCTAAAGAGCAAAAATACTGTTCATCGATGTGTTTTTTTGTGAGATTACAGTGCAGTGACGATCAGAAAATTTGCCCTTTCCTCACTGTAGTGCGATCTCGGAGTTGGTATATATAATTAGCGGGGGTGGGGGCGCAGCCCCCCACAAAAGCAACTTCAAGGTATGGCATTTTCGGCTTTTAGGCCGTTTGACACTTGGTCTTTTTGATGTTATAATACAGAACCCAAACAGCATGAAACAAAATTATACATGCTACGGGACTCCATTTTTCATAGTGGTAACTTATGTTATGTTCTGTAACTATAATCAAAGAGTTGAAATAACACTGTCCTAAAATCCTACCAAACAATGTGCTGCCCCCTGACTGAGAAATCAGCATAAGCATCAACCTCCTATTTCCCATTTTATTCATAGGGTTGGGGCGTTAGATCAACAGTGACCATATTACTTACAGCCAATGTTCATGCCACCTGGTGAACCCCAAATATAATTCATTGCCCATCTCTGAATAATATTTCACTGTAAAAACTAATAGAAATTAGAGGATAGCTCCATCCAAATATCAAGTTTCACAGTGCAAACAAGATTTAACAATTATTTAAATTGTTTTATGTCAGAACCTGCTAACATTTGGTGTTCGCGAAATTCCACATAGGTTCATAGGTACTTACTAGACTACAGATTAGTGAGGATCTTTAGAAGTCTAGTCATGCATTCCCACGATGCTAATATTTAAGTACAAATAAGCAGACATGAGCAGAACATTTACACGTTACATAAATTGTGTTTACTTGTCTTGCCTTATCATCTGCTATACCACGTAGGCATTAAAAAGAAAATAACTCAGAAGAATTACTACCTTGAGACAAAAGAATAATTTAGTAGGTCACTGACTGTAGTCAATCAGAGGTGATTGAAAAGTTTTGAAAGTGAGTACATAGAGATGGTTTATCAAAACACATACGACTAGCATCATACCCAAGTTGGACACGGAGACCCAGAGCTACAATTCTGTCCTTGAACAAAGACAATTATTTGAAATTTAGCATTCAAATATCAATGAAAAGGAAAACTGCAGCCACACGTCGAGCTCCTTTCTTTTAATCTAACCCCAAAAATGCCACTTAAAAAGAAAAACAGGTCTTGCATATTACGACTCCCACTGCTATTTTCTATAAAACTCCAGGTTACTTTTTGCTTGCTTTCACCACAGCTTCTTCTTCATTATACAGATAGTATTCAACTGAGGCAGGTCAGTGAGCAATGAGGACAGCTGTATCGAAGATTCCATGTGCAGATACAGCATCAATAAAAATGAAAATATAATAGAAAGTCTGTGCCACTAGCCAGCTTGGTCTTAATATAATTTACAAAAGTGTCACGGATAATAAACATCATACCTGAGCTGGAAATGTGAGCCACAATTCTGAGTTTAGAAGAAAGAAAAAAAAAAACAACAGAGGTGGCTAACTTCACGGCACCCATGCAAATGGAGAATAGTTGCATGACCACCGAATTATACACCAATGCACTGTACGAACACATACACAAATGCATGGATTTCGCCATATCCAATGGAACCAAGACACTCTCCTCCAAAAAAGGAAGCCAATCTGATGGTCCCCTGCCATAAACAAACTCTACAACTTAAGAAGGAAACTGATGCAGAATAAGGTGAAGTCCCAAGACTGTAAAAACTCCCTTATCAGCCTCAACAAAAAGTTGAGATCCCTCATCAAATCCTCTAAAGCTAGCTATGAAAACAGAATTACAGCAGATAATAAAGACAACCACAAGGCTTTCTTTAGTTATGTAAAGAATCTCCACGACAATACCCAGATTTGCTCTGAGCTACTGCACAATGGTACCTCCTATACTGAGCCAACAGATATTGCCAATACACTGGCCGACAGATTCAGTGCCAGCTTTATCCCTCCCCCCAAAGGACCAATCACAATACCAGTAGATTGCCAGGCACCTAGTATTACTGCTGCACAGGTTAAAACAGCACTGTCCAAGGCCACGAATATAGCTTCTGTGGGACCTAACAATATCCCTGGCTGTGTTCTACATGAACTACACAGTGAACTGGCACCTCACCTGTGTGCCCTGTTCAATCACAGCATCACCTCAGGCTTTGCCCCTATTGAATGGTGGACTACTACAGTCATCCCTCTCCACAAAGGAGGAGCGACTACAGACCTTGGGAACTATCACCCCCCCCCCCATTAGCCTGATGAGTCTAATATGCAAAGCTATGGAACACAACATCATGGACCTAATAAACAAGAATATAGGGAATCTCCAAACTCTGGATCCCATATAGCTTGGTTTTGTGAAGGGTAGATCATGCCTGCTCAACGTCTCTGAGTCAGTCACCAGAGCTGTGCAAGAAGGCAAGGTGGTTCATACAGCCTACCTTGATCTGGCCAAGGCCTTTGATACTATTTCCCAGTCAGGAATCATAGAAGAACTCACAATAAGCTAGTCATCAACCCCTATATCACTAGGTGGGTTGCAAACTGGCTCACAGGTAGAACCCACAGTGTAAAGGTAGCTGACTCCAAGTCAGACGCCGACCAGTCACGAGTGGAGTCCCACAGGGTTCGGTCCTTGTTCCTCTCCTGTTTGGTATCTACTTCTCTGAAGTCCAGGCCAACACGAAGGGACTTTGGCTGACAAAGTTTGCAGACGATTGCAAGTTGGGAACTATTAACTTCCCAAGTGATGTTGACATCCTACAGAAAGGCCTCACTGAGACCAATGACTGGTGTCAGAACCATGGCCTTAAGCTCAATGCCAAAAAATATGTCGTCATCCCCTTTAGGAAAAACCCAGTTCCTATGAATTACCACATCGATGGTAGTCTGCTGAACACAGAAGGTGTCATAAGAGATCTGGGAACACAGGTTGAGAGCAACCTCTCTTTTGACCACCACATTACCACTGTAGTCAGAATGTCCTTCTACATGACACATCTCATTACTAAGGGTTTTGCATCCAGGAAGAAAGAGGTCATTGTCTCCCTCTACTCTTCCCTCGTTAGGCCACTCATTGAGTACAATGCCCCATTTGGCATGTATCTCACTAAACACCTGCAACAACTGGAAAGGCTGCAAACGTACCTCACAAAGTGGATCCTAGGCCTTAAACATTTGTCCTATATGGACAAAACTCCAACTATTCTCTCTCATATCGCCTACTTAGAGGCAATCTCTGCTTGACTTACAAAGCCATGTCTAACCCAGCTCTGTTAGAAATGCTACATCTAAAGAAATCCCAATCCCTCCGCACCACAAGCTCCAGAGACCTCAACCTCATTACCACAATCAACAAAACATGCTGGAGGGACAGGTTCATAACCCAGAGACTGCCCATGCTATGGAATAGACTTCTCATACATGTCAAGCACAGCACCTCACTGGCCCTCTTCAAGAGAAATCTTGATAAGTGGATGGGAAATAGAAAATTCATCCCAGGGATCACACCAGTGGCTTTACTCGACAGAGGCACTGAGAACTAAGGTTGGGTGGCATGATGCTAGGGTAATCCTATGGGCTAGGCTTGTAAAGGCTCCAAGGCCATTAGCCTATACACACCTATGAACAAGTAATTCAGCTATATTTTTTTTATTCCTAGAGTGCCTCTATCTGAGCATCAGCTGCTCCTGTGCTTATCCCCTGGGATAAGACTTTCTCTGAAGGTAGTAGGTTGGGGAGGAGAAGCACAGAGCACAGCTAGCAGCTGACATCATCACATATGGTGCTCCTGCATACCATTGTTTTCCCCTAGTCCTACCTCTCAACTTAGGAATGTGTACAGTGAAGCTGGGCAGACAATGAGGTATGGCCTATTAGGACACATCTGTGTAGAGCCCTAGCGCAGCCCTGCCTTTTTAGTCATTCTGTACACCCAGCCCAGCAATCACTCAAAGTTATAGCATTCACAAGGGCCAAATAAACAATCTTCCTTTTAACACCATGGTCCCTCATCCTTCCCAAGACAGACAATTCCATCCACCTTGCTACTCAGCCATTCACTTGGTTTGCTACTCAAACCTGGGTCGTAGTCATGTCTTCACCTGAACAGTAACATATCAACTCGGTTACTTTTTAAAGGCTAACATTCAAAGGTACATTAAAACAGGTTAGTAAAAACTATTAAAAATTTCAGATTGACACGGTTTCCAGTGACAGTCAAAATGTAGGAAGACAGCATACACGCAATACCATATGTATATCAATGAAGAGACCACAGTAAAAACTCTCTCAGTACAAACTTCTTCGTTTTACCATAATAAAGTCACATGGGGAAGACAAAAATCAGTGCAAAATACGAGTACATTTTGCGTGGCAGCCTTGGCGGGGACATCTTTGTTTATAAAAATAAAATAAAGCATAATAATAACCACATAAGAGTGCTGTAGAAATATTTGTACTAGGGAAAAGTTCAAGAAATTATAAAACACTTTTTTTCTGCTTTGGAATGAAGTGATCCTTTGACTAATTGTGCAAATGCAGTCTCGGCCTGTGTAATTAAAATATTATCATAATATTCTATGCTTTAGCCCTTACTTTTCTTCCACAAATACACTTTTAGGATAGTTGTCAAAATCGGGGGCAAATGAGAACATGACATTTGTAAATCTATACCTTACTCACCAGTAATAGAGATACTAGTGCAAGTGCAGCTAAAGCCAGGACAAATTCACAAATACAACAGTCCATTGTTACATAATTCACAGCTCGACTACCTGACAGGACAATGGTATAAGTGCAAATATAAAAACCTGCAGGTGACAGCTCTCAAGTGCTATAGCATTTGCATGACTGTACTATACAAAAACTTCCTGTGGGCTGGAACATAGCTACAGCAATGCGGAACCGCTTCACTTACGACAACGGAATAAAGAATCATAGAGTGGCAGAGCCATTTCCGTCACGGAGTGTGTGTGTGTGTGTGTGTGTGTGTGTGTGTGTGTGTGTGTGTGTGTGTGTGTGTGTGTGTGTGGAGAAATATGTAGCGCCACCTTCTGGGAAACGTACTCTGTAGTCTCAAAAAGTGTGTGTTGTGAATTCGCGGGGAAAAAACATTTACAATACTGTATACAAAATACACAAATCAAGGCCAAGTATAACTCGCCTACCCCATTTATCATATTCCCTTATTTAAAACAAACAAACAAAAGCAATGTTGAAATAGCTAGTGTATTGGAGATTTCAGTTTGCGTTTTGGAGTCTATACGTTTCTCATTCACGTGGACCTATAAAAATATGGCGACTGGATTTAAGTGAGTAAATGCAGTTTAGAGAAATTGTAATTGTTTTTGAATAGGTTGACACGGCGTGTACTCGTTTTAAATCGTGTCTGTAGTGAAATTCTGTTGTGGTATTCACAATCTGATTAAGTTTTACGTTGTCACTTGTCTTTGCATCACTCTGACATAAATACACGTCACTTGAGTAACTTGTTTAAGGCGTGCATCAGTCTGGTTTCTAAGAGAGCTTTGCCTTTATTTGTTTCCAGTGTAAAGATGTTTGATAGACAGTTATCTACTGTGTTGTGTTTTTAGTGTTTCTATTCCTTGGGCTTTCTTCAAGAGTTTATTTTAGCAACAGTACTCGAGACAAGTGCTATGTACGTTTATTGCGACGCTGCTTGTTATGTAGTTTTTTGGTTAGTTCATATTTTACACTAGGTCTGGCTGTTTAATTTTAGTTCACATAATGTTAATCTTTGTAGTAAACGTGCTTGTGTTAAAGTGTAGTATCTCACCCCCCCAACATACAAGAAGTTGACTTCAGGGTTTCAGCAAATAATTCAGTACTTTGGTTGACCATATAATAACGGTGTTTTCATGGGAACATCTGCATGTCACGTTTGCTCTCCTACTTGTAAAGTGCAACGATTTAATCCTTGACTTAGTGCTGCAGTTATGCTGGCTCCTTCTGCTAACAGCGAACCTTCCATTGACACTACAGTCTTGCGGCTGGAGTTTATTTTGCAGAAGCATTTCACTTGCCTTAAGTGCTGTTTCTTAATAATGGAATGCATGATTGATTGCACTTTGGAAGAATGAGTACAGACGAACAAGATAGTTGTAGCAGCAAATGGAAATCAGAAGAAACTGAAAATTGAGCTAGAAGGGGAAGTAATGGAACAGGTTAACAGCTTCAAGTATCTGGGGGGGGGGGGGGGGGGATAGCTAAGGAAAAGAGAAGCCAGCAGGAACAAGAATAAGAACGTCAGAGCTAGATTCGGAGATGATGCAGCCAAGTAGCACAGTGTTGGATAGTATATGACCGAAGAATACCAGCTCACTAGGCTGAATAAGGAGAAGGTTACTGTTAGCTGCCTGTCGGGTGCCAGGATCCGCCACATAACACAAGCACTCGGGTCATTCCAGAACAAGTACAAATATGACTCTGTCATTGTCCATGTTGGTGTGAATGACCTGAGCCGTACCTCCCTGGACTACATGAAAAGAGACATGGAAGAGCTGTCTGATCACGTACCCCAGGCCGGTATGACCCAGACCCTGAGTAGCATCCTGCCCTCACCAAGAATGATACCATGGTATAAAGAAAAAAAATTCTCGATTTCAACAATTGGCTAAGTTTCTGGTGTCATTCAAAGGGGATCCAGTATCTGTCCGCCAGTGATGACATGCTCGACAAGCCACGCTGTTTCGCTAGAGATGGCTTGCACCTGTCACCCTTAGGCTTTCAAGTACTTGCCAAGGCTCTTGCCACCCCCATAGTGCCTTTTTTAGGCAAGGCTCAAAAGACAAACCCACCGTTGTAAATAGCACAAGTAACAAAAAACTGAGGGTAATGCTACTCAGTGCCAGAAGTCTAAACCTCAAAATGCACGCACTCGAGGCACTCCTCAGTATGGAGAAAATCGATATATGTGCAGTAACAGAAACCTGGTTTAAGGCTCCAGAGAGCACCCCAGCACTACCAGGCTACAACTCATACCATACATTTCGGCCACAGAACCCAAACCGAAATACAAAAGGCGGGGGCATATCTGTATTCATCACACCTCCGACTGTAGTGAGGCCCATCCAGTACCCCTGGGGTTGCAGTAAACTAGTGCATTAAAAAACATGACTGCTAAATAATACCATTAAAAGTCTTTCAGTATGTAAAGCACTATGCAAGTCATGTTTCCATAATTATATCTGATTAAATAATAACAAATCCAAGTGTCAATGGGCTTCTTCCTTAAGATAAAGCCCATTAATAAAATTATATTTCACCCAGTATATATTTTTAATGCATGCCCTATCCATACTGATTTGCCTTTATCTTGAATTTCCTCCATTGAGTTATGCTTGTCAAGACGATGCTGCTGATGATTTGCCTACAAATTTTGCTTGTATCTAGCAATTATGAAGCGATGAGATCATATTATTTGTAGGTAAAGCTTTTTAAAGAATAACTCAGGATGTCTCCTGGTAACAATATTATTGATCCAGTTATATTTTTATACTAACAAAGAAAACAAAATACTTCTGGCTATGTTATTTGTGCTGTTAAACTTTTACATTACAGCTCAATGGTTTAACCTAAAAACGGTTTACTTTGCATATTCATTTAAAGTGGCATAAGCTAAACACTAGACTTAAAAAAATTCACAAACTGGAAATGACCACAGAAAAGTACTTTATAAATAATGATATAAGAGAAAGTTGTCTAAAATAATGATATAAGAGAAAGTTGTCTAATGATTTATCATGTTTCTATTTGGTTTACTATTATTGTTTATTAATCATTCACAGTAATATTTACGAAAATTAAGATTCATTGCACATTTACTTTAGTTATTGCAAACTGTGTGGTTTGTTTTAGATCTTCATTTGTTATTAATGATTTGTTATTTGTATTTCAAATCTTTACATTTATAATTCAAGTTTCATTGCATGTTTATTGTTATTTTAAAACTGCTTAAACATATTTTTATTTAAAAAAAATGGATATTGGACAAGTGACACCCTTCTGCCAAATATCCGTTTTTCTCTGTACCTAAGTTGTGCATGTACTACATGAACTACAAAGTGAACTGGTACCTCACCTAAGTGTCATGTTTAATCATAGCCTCACCTCAGGCTTCATGCCCACTGAGTGGCACACAGCTACAGTTATCCCACTCCACAAGGGGGATCCACCTTGCATCCTGGGAACTACCGCCCCATCAGTCTGACGAGCCTGATCTGCAAGGCCATGGATTATCATGGAACTTATAAACAAAGACAATGGCCACCTTCAAACACTCGACCCCACTCGGTTTGGGTTCATGATGGGCCGATCTTGTCTCCTAAACCTGATTGACTTCTTC
The DNA here is from genome assembly GCF_019279795.1 of Protopterus annectens. NCBI lineage: Eukaryota > Metazoa > Chordata > Ceratodontiformes > Protopteridae > Protopterus > Protopterus annectens. The sequence continues at coordinate 684,207,351 of NC_056736.1, read as the reverse complement.
GAATCAGTCTCCAGAGCTGTGGATGAGGGTAAGGTGGTCCACACAGCCTATCTGGACCTTGCCAAGACCTTCAACATTATCCCACACTCTGGAATCATAGAGAAACTTACTAAGCCGAGCATTAATCCCTATGTTACTCGATGGGTTGCCAACTGGCTTATTGACAGAACCCACACTGTAAAAGTAGCCAACTCCAAATCCAGCTCCAGACAAGTGACAAGTGAAGTACCTCAAGGTTCAGTCCTGGGACTGCTCTTGTTTGGTATCTACTTCTCTGAAGTACAGGCCAATACTAAGGGACTCTGGCTGACAAAGTTCACAGATGACTGCAAACTGGGAATCATTACTGAATCCCCAAATGATGTGGATATTCTTCAAAAGGGCCTTACAGAAACAGATGCTTGGTGCCAGAGCCATGGGCTCAAGCTCAATGCCAAGAAATGTATAGTTATCCCCTTTGGGAAAAAACATGCATCCGTGAATTACCACATAGGTGGCAGTACACTAAACACCGAAAGTGTGATAAGAGACTTAGGGACACAGGTGGACAGTGGTCTCACCTTTGATAACCACATTGCCACAACAGTCAGGAAATCCTATGTGGCACACCTCATCACTAAGGGCTGTTCAGCCAGAAAAAAGGAGGTCATTGTCCCACTGTACTCATCCCTCATTAGACCTATTATGGAATACAATGCCCCTTTTGGTATGTACCTCTCAAGACATCTGCAACAACTGGAAAGGCCACAGAAATACCTCACAAAAAGAATCACAGGCCTAAAGCAGATGCACTATGCTGACCGTCTAAAAAAACTCCAGCTATGCTGTGTTGCATATCGTCTACTCAGAGGCGATCTCTGCATAACATACAAGGCCATGTCAAATCCAGAGCTGTTGGACATGCTACACTTAAAGAAATCCCAGTCCCTCAGAGCCACACGCTTCAGGGATCTAAACCTTGTCATCACAATGAACAAAACATGCTGGAGAGATAGGTTCCTGACCCAGAGACTCCCCAGACTCTGGAATAGACTGCCCATACATGTCAAGCAGAGCACCTCTTTGGCCCTCTTCAAAAGGAACCTTGACAATTGGATGGGAGATAGGAAATTCACCCCAGGGATCATGTCAGTCACCCTGCTAGACAGGGGTCCAGGGGAGTAAATATTGTGGGAAGAAATAGCTAGGGAATTGTTATGGCTAGGCTTGTATAGGCTCTAGGGCCGATAGCCTAGTACCAACCTATGAACCTATAAAGGATACCCACACCTCCAGGTTAGTGGCACAGCACGATGCTTCAGAGATCATTCACGTTCAACTAGCAATGGGCAAAACTGCAATTCAAATTGTAGCTTGCTACAGATCACCCACCATGTCCCAGGACCCCCAGTCCGCGTTTCTGGAAACACTGGGAAACATAAAGGTCCTACCAAACACCCTAATATTGGGTGATTTTGATTACCCAAACATTAACTGGGAGATCTACTCAAGTACAAACTCCCTTGCCCAACTTTTCCTAGAATTTATAAACTCAAACGCCCTGGTTCAACTGGTCAACACTCCCACCAGAGGTGACAACATATTGGACCTGGTCATCACCAACATGGGCGACCGGTGTTCCACACCAGAGGTCAACCCCTCGCTGGTTAGATCTGACCATAAACAAATCACTTTGGATATCCATATTCCGCCCCCACCCCAGGACATGAAAGCCACCATGAAAAACTTTTCAAAAGTAAACTTCACATTACTTAAGACCGAGGTGGTAAATTTCAAAGCCCCCATGCTGAAGGATAACACTGTCCAAGCTGCAAAATCCTTTACTAATGCATTCTACGGGCAGCTACAAGAATGCATGGATCGTGCCATCCCAAGTAAAACCAAGACTCACTCCTCCAAGAAAAGGAAACCAGTCTGGTGGACTCTTGCCGTAAACAAACTATACAATAGAAGGAGGAAACTAGTACAGCAAAGAGTAAAAAACCCAAGAAGGGAAGACATCCCTGATCAGTATCAACAAGAAACTACAATCCTTCATAAAATCATCCAAGGTGAGCTTTGAAAGAAAAATTGCCAAGGACTGCAAAGATAACCACAAGGCATTCTTTAGCTATGTCAATAATCTGGGTGGCAATGCTCAGATCTGCTCGGAGTTAGCGCAGAATGGTACAAAATACACTGATCCGACTGATATCGCCAACGTCCTGGCAGACAGGTTCAGTGCAAACCTCACCCCCTCTCACCCCCAAAAGGGCCCATAACCATACCAGAAGAATGTAGAGTCCCAGAAATCACAGACACACAGGTTAAAACAGCCCTCTCCAAAGCCAAAAACACAGCATCAATGGGACCGGACGGTGTCCCAGGCTGCGTCCTACACAAGCTCAAAGACGAACTAACCCCTCGCCTAAACACACTGTTCAAACTCAGCCTCTCCACAGGCTGCATACCCATAGAGTGGTGCACAGCAACGGTTATTCCGCTCCACCATGGTGGAGCCACAACAGACCCCGGGAACTATTGTCCTATAAGCCTGACTAGCTTGGTCTGCAAGGCTATGGAGCACATCATCATGGAACTCATTAACAGAGACATTGGGAACCTCCAAACACTGGACCCTACCCAGTTTGGCTTTGTTAAGGGCAGATCATGCCTCCTAAAACTGGTGGACTTCTTTGAGACAGTTGCCAAGACTATGGACGAGGGAAAGGTGGTACACACAGCCTACCTAGACCTCGCCAAGGCCTTCGACACCATTCCCCATTCTGGTATTATAGACAGGCTCACCAGCCTGAACACAAACCCCTAAGTCACAAGATGGGTTGCCAACTGGCTCACAGACAGAACCCATATGGTGAGAGTTGTGGGAATTAGGTCTGTCTCTAAACCGGTTACAAGTGGTGTTCCCCAGGGCTTAGTCCTAGGGCCCTTCCTGTTCAGCATATACTTCTCAGAGGTACAGGCAAGCACAGGAGGACTATGACCAAGTTCGTGGACCACTGCAAACTAGGGGCTATAATTGACTCTCCAGCTGACACAGACATCCTCCAAAAGGGTCTCACTGAGACGGATACCTGGTGTCAAAATCATGGCCTCAAGCTAAATGCCAAAAAGTGCATAGTCATCCCCTTTGGAAAAAACGAAGTACCCACAAACTACCACATAAGTGGTAGTCCCCTAAATACGGAAGACGTAATAAGGGATCTGGGGACCCAAGTATATAGTAATCTCACCTTTGATGATCACATTGCCAAAGTGGTTAGAAAATTCTTCTACGTCGCCCACCTAATCACAAAAGGGTTCGCATCCAGATCAAAAGAGGTCATTGTGCCCCTCTACTCATCAGACCCATGTTAAGAGTACAACGCCCCATTTGGGATGTACCTTACAAGACACCTGCAGCAGCTGGAAAGACCACAGAAGTACCTCACCAAGAGGATCAATAGCATCAAACAGATGCCCTATGCAGCTCGACTGAAGAAACTCCAGTTGCACTCTGTTGCATACCGCCTACTCAGAGGTGATCTCTGCCTGACATACACGGCCATGTCCAACCCAGAATTGATGGACATGCTCCACCTAAAGAAAACCTTATCCCCTTGAGCCACACGCTCTAGGGATCCAAACCTCACCACAACAATAAATAGGACGTGCTGGAGGGATAGATTCCTGTCCCAGAGACTTCCCATGCTTTGGAACAAGATCCCAATCTACATTAGGCAGAGCTCCTCGCTAACACTCTTCAAAAGAAACCTTGACAAATGGATTGGAAACAGAAAGTTTACCTCGGGGATCACTTCAGTTGCTCTGCTGGACAGAGGCACAGGGAACTAATCTAAGGGGGCGGCGAAAGCCAACACATTTTGGCTAGGCTTATAAATGCCTTCGGGCAGATAGCCTAGTACCCACTTATGAACCAAAGAAATTGAAAAGTAAGGTGTACAAAACAGTGATGCAACCAGTGCTTCTGTATGGCACAGAAATGTAGGTGGTGAAGGCAGAGCAGCTGAGTAAGCTTGAGGTGATGAAGATGAAGTGCTCGAGACAGACATTAGGATATCAGAGCAGAAGTTAAAGTAGCCCTTATTGAAGAGAAGGTTTAAGGAGAACAGTTTACAGTCACATGTGCATTAACGCAGAAGACTATTTGGAAAAGAAGATTTGGGAGAGACATTAACCTGGCAAAAGGAACCAAGGGCATCCAACCAAGAGACAGATGGTTTGTAAGAGAGATGATGTGCCGGTCAAACATAACTATCAGAGAAGGTAGCGAGTGGCACTGAATCAATCATGAAAGATCGCAACTGTTGACACTACACTGAAGACTCAGCACCCAAATGTTGTGTAGAAAATGTGAAAAATTAGGTTGTAGATGACCTTTATAGATATCATCAGTTAGTTATTGTTTTATCCAGATTCTACACTGGTAAAACATTTAAATAAATAAGTAAATGCAATATCTGCCATGGTATCCTCATTTTCTGACTGAATAGTCTTCTCCCAACACACATCCACTGTACTGCAGGAGGTATGACGCACTCAACAGTATCTTCTTAAACCATGTAAATGCCTCAACAACTGCAGCACTCTTATTTCTCAACTCTCCATTTTTTTGCATAATATTTTTGATATGTTCCTTATAAAATTTTTGGTTTTCTGGAAAGCCACTAATGATTGAAGTCATTAAATAAAAATTTGAGTTTCAGACTTCATATCCATCAGAAAATGCACACTAACACAAATCCTTTTATTCTAGAAACTTTTCTAAGTTTATAAGAGCAACATTTAAAATCTGTCCCTGTTTTGGGAGGCCTTTGTACCCCCATTATTATAGGCTTTGCTCAGATTTCATGTGATGACAGGTTGCGAAGCATGTATGTTTTCACTCTGTGTAGAATTTCTATATCTGTAGCATTTTAATCTGTATGTTTTAGTTTCTCTTTCATTTTATAAAACTATACCTGTGATTATTGATGATGCATATAGGAACAAAATGTTATAGCTCATTCTGTTATAGGTTCATAGGTTCATACTAGGCTATCTGCCCTAGGGCATTTATAAGCCTAGCCAGAGTGTGTTTGGCTTTCGCCACCCATTTTAAATTAATTTTGCTGTGCCCTTTTTCGAGGTTAGTATACTGTGCCTCTGTCTAACAGTGACACAGAAGTGATACCCGTGGTAAACCTACGATCTCCCATCCACTCAAGATTCCTCTTGAAGAGCGTCAGTGTGGGACTCTGCCTAACCTGGACTGGGATTTTATTCCAGAGTGAAGGGAGCCTCTGGGTTATGAATCTGTCCCTCCAGCATGTCCTATTTATTTCAGTGCTGAGGTTCAAGTCTCTCGAGCACGTGGCTCGATGGGATTTGGATTTTCTGAGGTGCAGCATGTCCATTAATTCCGGGTTGGACATGGCTTTATACGTCAGGCACAGATCGCCTCTGAGCAGGCGGTATGCCACTGAGTAGAGCTGGAGTTTCTTTAACCGGGCAGCATATGGCATCTGTTTGAGCCCTTTGATCCTCTTGGTGAGGTACTTTTGGGGTCTTTCCAGTTGCTGCAACTGGTAAGGTACATCCCAAAAAGAGCATTGTACTCAATTATGGGCCTGATGAGGGATGAGTAAAGAGGCACGATGACCTCCCCTGATCTGGATGTGAATCCCTTCATGATTAGGTGGGCTATATAAAATGTTTTTCTAACCGCTTTGGCCATGTGGTTGTCAAATGAGAGATTACTATCAACTTGGGTCCCCAGGTCCCTAATTACTTCTTCTGTACTTAATGGATTACCACCTATGTGGTAATTTGTGGGCACTTTGTTTTTGCCAAAGGGGATGACTATACACTTTGGCGTTTAGCTTGAGGCCATGGCTCTGGCACCAGTTGTCTGTTTCTATGAGGCCCTTTTGGAGGATGCTTGTGTCGGCTGCAGAGTCGATTATGGCGCCCAGTTTGCAGTCATCTGCGAACTTGGTCAGCCACAGTCCTTCCGTGTTGGCCTGTACCTCCGAGAAATATATACCGGACAAGAGAGGTCCCAGGACTGAGCATTGTGGGACGCCACTTGTAACTGGTTTGGAGTCTGACATGGCTCCAGCAATTCTAACCATGTGGGTTCTGTCCTTGAGCCAGTTTGCAACCCATCTAGTGACATAGGGGTTTATATTTAAGCTGGTGAGCTTATCTATAATGCCCGAGTGGGGTATTGTATCGAAGGCTTTTGCGAGGTCCAGGTAGGCTGTGTGGACCACCTTCCCCTCGTCAATGGCCTTGGTGACTGTTTCAAAGAAATCGACCAGGTTTAAGAGGCAGGATCTGCCCTTAACAAAGCCGAACTGGGTAGGATCCAGTGTCTGTAGGTCCCCAATATCTTTATTTATGAGGTCCATGATGATCCTTTCCATAGCTTTGCAGACCAAGCTAGTCAGGCTTATGGGGCGATAGTTTCCAGTATCTGTTGAAGCACCACCTTTGTGGAGAGGGACCACTGTTGCTATACGCCACTCTTTGGGTACATATCCTGTAGTAAGGCTGAGATTGAACAGTAGTTTTATGTTTGGGTTTAGCTCTTTTTGGAGTTCATGTTGTACGCAGCCCGGGACTGTATTTATGTTTACTTTAAGTATCACTTACAGCGGTACTGAAGTTGTGAATGCCAGTCACACTTGCTTATTACATTTATTGCTGCGTCACCCAGCACTGTTTATTTTCAGTGATAAATTACTACTTCGTACTTTAAATTCACACAGGAAGTGTATGTAACATTTCTATACAATTGATTATAATGCACTGTATATGATTGCTTAATGACAGGAGTGCCCAGTTCCCACGCATGTGTGATCCAGTCATGGGTTCCCACAGTTCATTCCTATCCATGAGAAAGAGAGATTTAAAAAAAGTAAAGTTGCTCGTAAGCAAACCTTAACAGAGGGACACCAACATCTGTAAGAAATAACTAGTAACTTAAAAAAAAAAAAAAAAACCTTTATGGTTTAGCGTGGTTGAGAACTGGTGGAAAGTGCAGCTTTTTTTAGTGCACATTAGAATGTGGATAGTATACAAGAAAACTCTAAAGTAAACCTTTGACTTGTCCTCTGTATTGTTGAAACTGTTGGAGATTTGTAGTTTTCCCTGCAATTTCAGCTAGTTTATTTTCCTCTGTGCTTGCTGTACTAAAAAACATTGTATAACTCTGAATAAAAAGAATTTTGCTGTCTCAGACCAAATGATCAGATAAATACAATACAACTCTTAACGCCTCAGCTAACAGCCTTCAAGGAGTAAAACAAACAGCACACACTGACATCTTATGTAACAAATTCACAAAGTAATTAACTAATTAATTAGTTATGCAGTTATCTAAATCAAATACTTCAGTTTACTTCAGAGTTAAATCCAAAAGGTAACAATGTATTCAATTTTAAAATAAAGACTGATTCTTTACATAAAAGTCTATCCTTTAAAGAACAATTTTCCCCAACCCTGACACAAACCTACGCAAGAACAGTACCTTGCAGTAACGAAACGATGATGTTAGGTTTTTCTTTAAAGTACATAGCAATGGGACTCTCCACTTTTTGTTTTTTTTATGTCCCTAATGTGCTCCTGCAATTTAACCCTAAATTTTCTTACTTTCTCCAATATAATGTAAATCCCAAGGGCACCTGAGGGCATAAACAACCCCCTCAGTAATGCAAGAATTACTTCCCATCAGATAAAAATGGACACCATTAATATTTCCAAAATAATTTACTACATACCTACAACTACTGCAATGAATTGTACCTAAAAGGAAGGGATTTCTTATATCCTCAGGAGAAACAAATAATTTAAATTCCTTTATTTTCTGAAATGGCTGAAAAATTGCCAAGTAATGTGTAATTCCCAGAATACTGTAGATGCTCTGAAATGTGAACCGCTTAACTGTTCCTTTTCTAATTTGTCAGAACCCAGGTTTTCTTGTCAGCTTTTATTTATCCTGTTACCTTCCTTATTCTGTTCACTGATGTCACCACTGACGATCAGTGGTGGCATATGTCTGAAGAAGTTCTGATTTTCTTAAAAAAAAATCTTGAAGTAGCAGTCCATATCTGTTTTGTACTGTTATCAGTATTAAATTTCAGCTCCCCTTTTTGTAAGCTATGCCATTCATTGTTTCAGTATATCTTACTGTTAATATGATGATCAGATAAAACACTTTTTTTTTTACTTGCTCACCTTAAATGACTGTGCCAGTGACACTAAAGCACTTTTTTTTAACTTGCTCACCTTAAATGACTGTGCCAGTGACACTAAAATGTGTCACAGTAGGTCTTAGGACACAGGTAAGTCTCCTGCCCATAGAACTGATATAACCTCGCACCTTTTAACTTTCAGTGATCGTAAATTCCAGTCACCCTTACAAGCTGTTTTCCCTCTCATTATGTAGTTAATTTCCCCCCTCACTTTTATCTAACTTCCTTTCCCTTATTTTCCATCCATTTCCTTTTGTATATTTTTGCAGTTTCTGCAACATTTTGATCCTTCTTGCTTCTTTAAAGTTCTTCTTACAAATCCAGCTGTTGTTTCTGTCTTGCACTGAAAATGTTGCCCATTTTTTCCACCACTTTGCCTTCACAATCTGAATGCATCTCCTTGTCATATGTTTGTTACTGATTGAGACTTCGTTCTTTCTTTCCCTTTCTTCTCTTGTCCTGTGTGTCACTTGTCTAAACATTTTCATCAGTAGTATTTTTCCAGCTTTTAAATAAATACCTGTCCTTCTCGCATATTAACCTAGCTGTAATTTTTGTTCTTTGAAGTGGTCACATAGAACACAGTTTTCTAAGTACATCTCTCCTCTCCCCACATTTTAGAATTTTTAGGACAATCACTTCAAAAACGCCTTTGACACATCTCACCAGAAGCTACTTTGTAGATGGTGTAAGCCATTTTCTTAATTTCTCAGCATAGTTGTTCACCTGCCTTACTCTCTGTCAGACCAGAAGCCTTCCTAAGTTTCCCCAAAACTTTGTCCCTCAGAGTGGGTGAGAATTACGAAGAATTCATTAACATGCATCCCCCCCTTCAGAAAAAAAATAGCGTTATGCAAGTGTAAAAACAAAATAGTGGCATATTGTTGCTCTCTGCTGTACTGTGGTGTATAGTACAGATCATATGAAGACCCTTTTCTTGAGTTGTGCCATGTATTGGTAATGGCCCTCCTTAGTTTTTATTAGTTTTCATAGAAGGAACTAATCTGAGCAACTTTGCAACACAGTGTAAAATGTATATAAATTGTATTTAAACTGTGACTATTTAGCGATTGCAACTGAAGGGGGCGATGGAGAGGTGAAATGGACCAATCCAAAGTTTTATTCTAACTAAGTGTACTATTTAAATGCATTTTTCACTGTTTTGGTAAGATGTCTGAGGAAGTTTCGTAATTTCACGGGACGAAAAGCAGTTTATTCAGTGTGTTGCTTTACAACATTAAAACTTTCCTAATTTTACAAAGATGTGGCTTGTTTCCATTTGTGGACGTCTTATTTCCAGGTTCAGGTTTATCTTAAGAGACATACAGAGGGGAGAGAGGGGTAAAGTTAGAGGTAAATTTATTGGCAGTAGGTTCTCTGTATCTTCAGCTTCGGTGTATGTAATATCATTCACAATCAGCTCAGCATATTGCTGTGTTGTGCTTTTAAGGTTATGAATAAAAGTCTTTCGGCTTTTCTTGGTTAGAGGTCGCCACAGCGGAACTCCGGTCCACTAATGATTGGCAGTGGATTTTACGGTGCCGAGTTGCCAGCCCGACGCCCAACCTTCAAAGAAGGCACACCCATTCATGCACCTGCCTGCATGTCTTTGTCTTTGGTAGCTATTTTTGCCTCATACTTTGTTTTGGTGGATTTTATTAAGCTCCAGAGTTGTTTGTTTATTTCATTGACAAGGGCTGTAACATTCTGGGAATTAGTCTTGTAACTCTTCCTCAGAATTCTTTTCCTTTTTTATAAAGCTTATTGATATTACAGTTCCACCACGTGGGTTTGTTTCTGGGGTTTGCCCTGCACTTGTGCCTGCCAAGTATGGCTGCATCTATGCAGCTATTTACATAGGTTCATAGGTAGGTACTAGGCTATCTGCCCGAGGGCATTTATAAGCCTAGCCAGAGTGTGTCTACTTTCGTCGCCCCATTGATTAATTAACTGAGCCTCTGTCAAGCATAGCCAATGAAGTGATCCCAGGGGTGTATTTTCTGTTACCCATCCACTCGTCAAGGTTTGTCTTGAAGAGTGTTACTGAGGCTCTGCCTAATGTAGTTAGGAATTTTGTTCCAAAGCATGGGGAGTCTCTGGGATAGGAATCTATCCTTCCAACATGTTCTATTTATTGTTGTGGCGAGGTTTAGCTCGCTAGACTCATGGCTCGCAGTGACTTGAATTTCTTTAGGTGGAGCATGTCCATCAGTTCTGAGTTGGACATGGCTTGGTAAGTCAGGCAGAGATCCCCTCTGAGTAAGCAATATGCCACTGAGTAAAGCCAGAGATTTTTCAGTCAGGCTGCATAGGACATATGTTTGAGGCCAGTAATCCTCTTGGTGAGGTACATGTGTGGTCTTTCCAGCTGTTGGAAGTGTCTTGTGAGGTGCATCCCAAATGGGGCATTGTACTGTATGAAGGGTCTGATGAGTGATGAGTAGAGGGGCACTATAACCTCTTTATTTCTAGATGCATACCCGTTCGTAATTAGATGGGCCATATAGAAGGATTTCCTAACTACTTTTGCAATATGATTGTCAAAGGAGAGATTACTATCTACCTGGGTCCCCAGATCTCTTTTATTACCTCTTCTGTATTAAGGGGGCTGCCACCTATGTGGTAATTTTGTGGGTGTTTTGTTTTTCCCCAGACGGGATGACTATGCATTTTTTTGGCATTAAGGCCATGACTTTGACACCAGGTGTCTATCTCAGAAAGGCCCTTTTGGAGGATGTCCGTGTCGGCCGGAGAGTCAGTTATGGCTCCCAGTTTGCAGTCATCAGCGAACTTGGTTAGCCATAGTCCTCCTGTTTTTGCCTGTACTTCTGAGAAGTATATGCCGAACAGTAGGGGTCAAAGGACCAACCCTTGAGGGACACCACTTGTGAGTGATTTAGAGTCTGACCTGAGCCCGCTATTTTTACCGTGTGAGTTCTGTCTGTAAGCCAGTTGGCAACCCATCTCATGATGTAGGGGTTTATGCTCAGGCTGGTGAGTTTTTCTGTAATCCCGAGTGGAGAATGGTGGGCTGTGTGAACCACCTTTCCCTCGTCTATGGCCTTGGTGACTGTCTCAGAGAAGTCAACCAGGTTTAGTATGCATGATATGCCCTTAAAGCTGAACTGGGTCGGGTCAAGTATTTGGAGGTTCCCAATGTCTTTTGTTAAGGAGTTCCATGAAGATGCCCTCCATAGCCTTGCAGAACAGGCTAGTCAGACTTATGGGGCGATAGTTACCGGGTCTATATTATAGCATCGAAGTCTTACAACTTCGAATGTTATAATATCGAACCCAGTAGAACGAAACACCACCAGAAAACTGAACAGTCAGAATAGCGAATTTTTTCCCAGGGAAAAAATTTGCTGTTCCGATAAACGTACACACAACACAAGCACACCAAAATAAATAATCCACACACATACATTTCACAAAACCCTACACTAAACCATACATACACCACTAGCTATCCACTTACCTTAACCCAACCCTAAGGTCTGTCACTATCGCACACTCACCTTACCCGCGCCCAGTCGCACACTCACCTTTGTTTGCACACTTACCTTAACCCGGTCCGTAACCTTCGCTCAACAGTCGAGGAAATAGCGAAGCTGCAGAAACAGCCCACCGAATACTTTCCCTAGGAAAGTATTCGGTGTTCTGCAGCTTCGCTATTTCCAGCGTTCACTCTACTGGGTTCGATATTATAACATTCGAAGTTGTAAGACTTCGATGTTATAATATAGACCTATAGTTACCAGGGTCAGTTGTGGCCCCTCCTTTGTGGAGCAGAATAACCATTGCTGTGCGCCATTCTGTGGGCATGTAGCCTGTGGAGAGGTTGAACAGCGTGTTTAGGTGGGGGTTAGTTCGTTCTGTAGTTCGTGCAAGACGCAGCCTGGGGCACCATCTGGCCCCTTTGATGCTGTGTTTTTGGCTTTTGAAACGGCTGTTTTCACCTGTGCGTCTGTGATTTCTGGGACACTACACTTTTCCGGTATTGTTGTGGGCCCTTTTGGGGGTGAGAGGGGGGGTGAAGTTTGCACTGAATCTATCTGCCAGGATGTTGGCAATATCAGTAGGTTCAGTATATTTTGTGCTACTTTGCACTAGCTCAGTGCATATCTGTGAGTTGCCACTTAGATTCTTAACCACAAAGCCTTCTTTAGCTATGTTATCTTTTGAATCCTTGGCTATTTTTCTTTCGAAGTTAGCCTTGGATGATTTTATGAGGGACTTTAGTGTTTTACTGATACTGATCAGGGATGTCTTTCCTTCTTGGGATTTGCTTTTTTCCTGAACTAGTTTCCTCCTCCTATTGTATAGCCTGTTTATGGCAGGGGTCCACCAGACTGGTTCTCTTAGAGAAGTGAGTCTTGGTTTTGCTAGGGATGGCACGATCCATGCATCCTTGTAGTGCTCATAGAGTGCATTTGTAAAGGTTTCTGCATCGTGGGCAGCTTTATCCTTTAGCATGAGGGCTGTGAAACTTACCGCCTCTGTCTTAAAGAAGGTGAAGTTTGCTTAAGAAAAGATTTTTACTGTGGTTCCCTTAGTTAGGGGTGGTGGTGGGGTGTTAGCATCCAGAGTGATTAGTTTATGGTCTGATCTAACCGGTGACTGGTTGACCTCCCATGGAACACCTGTCACCCATGTTGGTGATGACCAGGTCCAATATGTTTTCACCTCTGGTAGGGGAGCTTACCAGTTGATCCAGGGCGTTTGAGTTGATGAATTCTAGGAAGCGCTGGGCCTGGGGGTTTGTACTAGAGTAGTTTTCCCAGTTAATGGTAGGGTAATTGAAATCGCCCAATATCAGGGTGTTCGGTAGGACCTTCATGTTTTCCAGTGTCTCCAGAAAGGCGGAGTGGTGGTCCTGGGTCATGGAGGGTGATCTGTAGCAGGCTACAATTTGCATTGCAGATTTGCCCGATGTTAGTTGCACACGGATGATCTCAGAGGTATCATGCTGCGCCACTAACCTGGAGGTGTAGGTATCCTTGATGAATATGGGTACACCCCCTCCTTTTGTATTTTGGTCCGTGTTCTTTGGCCAAAACGTGTGGTATGAGTTGTAGCCCGGTAGTGCTGTGGTGCTCTCTGGAGCCTTGAACCAGGTTTCAGTTACTGCAGAGATGTCGACGTTCTCCATACTGAGGAGTGCTTCGAGCATGTGCATTTTGAGATTTAAACTCCTGGTGTTGAGTAGCATAACCCTCAGTTTTTTGTTAATTGTGCTGTTTATGGAGGTGGGTTTGACTTTTGAGCCATGCCTAAAAAAGGCACTATGGGGGCAGCAAGAGCCTTGGCCAGTATTCGAAAGCATAGGGGTGACAGGTGCAAGCCATCTCTTGCGAAGCAATGCGGTTTGTCGAGCATGTTGTCCTAGGCTGACAGACAGTGGATCCCCTTTGAATGACACCAGAAGCTTAGCCAATTGTTGAAATTGATCATTTTTTCTTTATACTGCAGTATCATTCTTGATGAGGGCAGGATGCTACACAGGGTCAGGGTCATACCCGCCTGGGCTACATGATCAGAGAACTCTTCCATGTCTCTTTTCATGTAGTCCAGGGTGGTACGTCTCGGGTCATTCACACCAACATGAACAATGACAGAGTCATATTTGTACTTGTACTGGAATGACCCGAGTGCTTGTACAGTGTAGTGGTGTATGTTTCTGCATGGTCAGTGGAGTTAACTGGGTTTGATGGGGATTTGAAGCTTGCCAGTGTATCATTTAGGAGTAGGCAGTTTTTCTTACAGAAATTTTTGAAGGTACCTTGGGAGGAAGGGATCTCTGGTTTTAGTTTTATCTTGAAGGTGATTGCTTTATGGTCCGACATAACAAGTGATGAAGATATGCAAAGGATGGTTCAAGATGCTCCCAAGGACAGGATCCAAGATGTTATTTCCCGTAGTGGGTACTCTTGACTAATTGTCCCAGGACATTTGTATTGACGAAGTCCAGGAATCTCTGTGCTTGTGCACTAGTGGTGGTGTAGGTTTCCCAGTCTGTAGTTGGATAGTTTAGATCACCTAGGAGAATGTATTGGGTTTGATACTGAATGATTCTAGCTCCTGTAGATAAGTATTGTAGCTTTCTTTTGTCAAAGAAAGAGTTCTGTAGCTAGGTAATGTATGGTATGGGGAACTTCCTGATGGTTATTTGGACATGAATAACCCGTAGTGCATCATGCTACTTTACCAGCCTTGATTTGTGTCTCTTCTGAGACCTCCACCTTTTTTCCCCTCCTGAACAGTAGCTGGTCTAAATGTGTGGAAGGCTTTATAGCCTTGCACAGCTGGAGTGCTCTCTGCTATTTTAAACCATGTGCCAGTCACTGCACAGATGTCAGTGTCTTCCAGGGTGAGAGGGTTTGTAGGGAGTGATCAGTGACTCCTTCATATTTTCCTTTGCTTGTTTTGTTATGTTGGTAGGTTTCTCAGGTTGGCATTGCCTAAAAAGGCACTATGGGGATAGACAATGTCTTTGCCAATAATCAATGCCCTTGAGGGGACAGATGCATGCCATCCCTGGTGAAGTAGAGTGGTCTGTCAATCGTATCATAACCACAGGCTGACAAATATTGGACCTCCTTTGAATAACACCAAAACTAAGCCAGTTATTGGTCAACTATTTTTTGCTAATATTGCAGTGTCATTCTTGAAGAAGGTAGAGTGCTGCTCAGTGCTAGGCTTATGCCTTTCTTGGGCACACAGTCAAAGAGCTCCAGTGTGTCCCTTCATGTAATGCAGGGAGGTACACCTCAAGTTATTGAGACCAGCATGAACTGTGATGGAGACATATTGGTACTTGTCGTTAAAGAATTTCAGTGCATGCATGAGCTGATGGATCCTGGCAGCAGCCAAGCAATTGTCAATCACTTTTTCCTAGCTTAGCCAGGTAACAACATATCTATATCTTGTAGTGGAGTCACCTATAACAAGAATGTTAGTTTTTTTTTTTACTGAATAAATTTGTATTGATTTTCAGAAACATAAACATATATGCTGTATGTATATCAAAGAAATATTTACGTAGTCAAAGTTTAAAGTGAACAAATTCCAAAAACGAGCATTACAAAACCAACTGTTTACATAGGATGTCTAGACTTGAAAAACGTTTTCTTGAATGTATCTTTGAATAAGATAATAATTTTAACAGTCCTCCGTTTCCAGCACTTGATTTACTTTCTGCCAGGCACTGCTTAAGGAAGTAGGTCGTTCTTTTCTTTGCTTGATTGTTTACAGTTCCAACTTGGCGACTGATAAAACCATGTTCTTGATATGTTTGAGTAAATGGCATTCATAGAACATGCGATGCCAACTGGCTATTGATTGTGATTTATACCTCCCAACATCTGTTTTCTTTATTATACATTAGTTATAATTTGTGTGGTGTTAAGTATGTTCTATGTATAAATTGCCATGTGAAAAGTTCCCAATGTAGTGATAATGATGTTAGTTTTGAAGATGTAAGAATTAGTTTTTTATCTTTATCATCTGATATTTTACCATTAACTGTTTCATCGTATTTCCATATATTTTGTTAGTCATGAGCTCTTGTTTCTTTAATTTTTACAATACTGATAAATTTCCTTTCCCATTTGTGAGAAATTCCATCACCGTTAACTGCGCTATGAACTTAGCAACCTTTTCCCTAACAGACTTCTGCATTATTGCCTGTTGGTTTAAAACCGTTTGTCTTAATCCCTGCAGTGTTAACCACGTTATTTTCAAGGCTGAACTCGCATGTAATTTGCTCTATCATTAGTACTTTATTAGTGTTTATCAACTGATGCCAGTAAATTAGACCGTTCTTACTAAGTGTTTTAACTGCTACTGAGTCCCGAGTTAAAATATTATTTTGTTTATATGCTATTGGGAATATGAAAAAAAGACCATGCTTTTTTTGTTTACAAAGTGCATAAAAGACTTTAGGGTATTGATAATGTATTTAGAGTTTATATTTTTGTGTTTCCCTGTTGCCATGTATTCCTTCAATAACCAAAGTAAGCTATTCAGTGCTATGTCCATATGTTTATTTATTGTGTCATGAGTGTTTTTAACCATGTTTTTCAAGCTGACGATTGTGTGTGTGTGTGTATGTGTATGTGTGTGTGTGTGTGTGTGTGTATATATATATATATATATATATATATATATATATATATATATATATATATATATCCTTCTAAATCTGGTAAGCCTATTCTACCTTCTTCCCGTTTGTTAAAATAGTGTCTTGGGCAACTCTAGGTTTTTAGGGTGCCATAAGAAATTTGTTATTAACCCTTCAAATTGTTTTAAATATGATTTAGGTGGGGTTAGTGACCAAGCTTGTATAAAATACAGAATTTTCGGGAATATAATCCTTTTAATTGTATATAGTCTTTCTTCCATGGTAAAAAATAGCTTATTCCGTTTGAGTTCTTTGATATTATCCAAAATCTCGTTATAGCTTAGTTGCACTGTTGTGTCTGTCATTTGTATCCAACAAGAATGTTTGAGTCGGTGCCTGTCTTACAGGCTCAGCATCTCTGACTTTGGGACTCCTTGTGCTTTGTGAGAAAGCAGGCTTAATATGTTGAGTGTGTTTTGTGCCTGTGTTGTGTTTTGGAGGGTTTTGAGGTTTAGGCAAGTTTAGAATCTCATTATATGATGGATTGTATATATTGTGATGGTTTTGGAGAGGTGTGGTGTACTGCAGACAGTTTTGGATACATGTTAACAAAAAACATTTTTGTTGAATTTATATAACGGAAAACAAACCATATTGATATGCTTTCAGTTGCAGACATTATACATTGCATTTAACTTCTGTACAGTCATTGCAAGTCGAACATTACATGTCTCATTCAGTTCCTGCCTTCCTTTAACCCTCATTCCTCCTCCAAAACGTTATTCTGCTTGTATTGTTCCCACAATTCCCATTTTTCTCTGTAATTTGCTCCTGCACTGTTATAAAGATCCCACTTCCAGTTATTTTATCTCTGTCACTACATTCGCTGCTTCTAATGATCTTGGTTTAGACTTTGATTTCCATTTTCTAGTAATTGCTTTTTTTGACAGTCACCAGAATTAAAGTCAGCAAGGCCTTGCTGTGTTTAGGCAATTCAGATCCTGTATCACAGCTCCAAAAATTATTTCCTTAGTTACACCCAGTATTTCTGACAGAGTAGTTTGAAGGGAATTTTTAAAGTCTGCCAACTCACTACACTCTGAAAAAATGTGTTTCCAGTTGCCTCTTTTTTCCCCCATCACACCTCTAACATTTGTAGTCTACCTGAGGAAAAATTCTTCGGAGTCTACTTGGGGTATAAAAATGGCTATTCAAACATTCTAAATCCTGTAGACTTTGTTAAATATTTACGAGCCATACATATATCCTCCCATTGTTTCTTTGTGAATGGCTTATCCAATCTTCTTCTGATTTGATTGATTCCTGTAATTATCAAGCAGTGTTTTATGTGCCTTACTAATTCCCCATTTTAACAACAGTTTTTGTTCTAGATTCATCTAAAAACTCTAGCAGTGCTGGTCTTTCAGTTAGGATCTCCCTTTTACTTTCCCTTTGCCTATACTGTAATTATTGTTACTCTCTTCACCTAGATATATTAATCTGCAGATTCTGATCACCACTACTTGTTGGTTATGTATGTTATTGACAGGATTTAGTGAAAGCAAGGGTAGATAGCACAGTAAAGTTGGCCTTTATTTGTAATGCAAGACTTTTCTTGATTCAGTGTTTAGTAGGTTTGAGTACTGTTGTGTTAGATGTAGTTGATTACTGGTAACTCTCTGATGTTCATCGTGTTTCACTGTTGCAGTCATTACACTTGGGTTATCCTGCTGGCAGGCTACCCGTAGTCGGCCAGAGTTCCAAAGTCTAGGTCCGGCGTCGGTTGCTGTTGCTTCTTCCCTGACGTCAGTGCGCCAGGGGTATAAAAGATGCAACCGATGCCATTTTCTTCAGTCTTTCTTGCCGCGCGGTGCCCAAAGCAAAAGCAGTTCGCAAGTGCCGGTCGGCCAACACCTGAGATTTTCAAATTAAGTTTCAGAACCGAAGTCTTCAATAAAGCTAAGTACCCCGTTGGGGAAACTTTTTCTTGCTCCAGACCGATGTCAGTAAAAGTTAATAATTGTATTTCTTGTGGGAAGCAAATACCTCATAAGGACTTTCACTCTTACTGTATTCCTTGCCTAGGCCCTGACCACAACATTACTAGTTGCCGGTTTTGTGCTAGATTTAACAAACGCACTATTAAACGTCGGTTTGATTTTGCTTTACATTACTTTGGCCGAAGGTTTAACTACATTATGCCGTCGGAACAACAGACGACCGGAATTTATAAAAAACGCAAAGACAAAGAAAAGGACAGGCATCAGAGGTCCAAAACCGACGACGAAGCCTCTTCTAGGCCAGTCGCTGGTTCGCCGGTTCTCAGTGAGGCGCTTTCGCAGCCCCTGACACCCGCTACCTCAGAGCCACAGGCCATATTCGGCAGCCATGTGGAGGCACTGAGGCCTGTGGAAACTCAAGGTATTGGGCCTGCGGAAACTATTCCCTCAGATGGGTCTGGAGCCGCTGAGCAGGCATCGGCTTCTGAGGGTGTTTTCAGACCTTCACAACTTACTATTAAGTCCACTGCAGCAGCCAAGGCAAAGTCAAAAACACCATTAAAGACAAGGAAACAAGTACAGCATTCTCCTGAACAGTCATCCATGCCAAAGAAACCAGATGCTTAAAATGGCCGAAGACCTAATTACTTTAATCAGGGGTTCCCATCCCCCTCCTGACAAAAGGCCTAGGCAAGACACTGACTACGATTCCTCTGACCAGGTTTTTATTTCCTCTGATTCCTCTTCTGATTTAGATATTCTCTCCCTCCCTATGAGGACTCTGATGCAGAAGAGTCTATACCCTCAGCCTCTCTGCCTGAGGATTATTCTTTTGGGGAAACCCTGCACACCATGAGGGAGCACTTCCATTGGGAGAACCAGGATTACTCAGAATCCAAGAAAAGGCTCAGAGACTTTCTTTTATTGCCTCAGCACAGGCCCCTGGCTATTCCCCCTGTGCTTGATATTGTTGATGATGTTTTCTCTGAATCCAGTCTGTCTCCTGATTCTTTACCCCCTGCACCAGTCAAGCCAGACAGGTACTACAGGGTCCCTGACTCTCATAAATTTCTTTACAAAAACCCTGCTGCAGACCCAGAAACAATTTCTCAGGGTCCTAAAGGGGTTAAGGCTTCCACTGCTAAAAATCCTGTCCCCTCGGATAGGGATTCCAGAGCTCTGGATAGATGGGGGAAAAAAGTTTACACTTCTGCTACTTTAGCTGTAAGGGCTTTAAATTGCCAGTTTCACATGCTTAAATATCAACAGTACCTCATGTCCTTGTTAAAACAGAAAATGGTTACAAACTCTGATAGTTCTGACAGTAAGGAAATGCAGGATTTATTGCATGCAGCTGAACAAGTGGGAAAGCATACTTTACAATGTGGTTTTGATTCATTAGAGGCTTCTTGTAGAGCCTCAGTTACAGGCTCTGTCATTCGAAGGCATGCTTGGTTGAAAGAACAAAGTTTACCTGAGCATGTTAAAGTAAAATTATTGGATGCTCCTCTACAGCATGATACTTTGTTTGGTGTTAAGGCAGAAGAGGTGTTAAAGAAAATGGAGGATAAAGCAAAATCAATGCAGACAGTAAAGGATTTCTTACAGGTTCAACCACCTAGGTTTAGCAGAAACTGGCCTTCAAAAAATTGGTCCTTTCCGGTGTCAGACAGGCCACAAAGAGGCAGATACAGACGCCCAAGAGGCAGATCTCAGCCCCAAGGCTCCTACAGACCTAAACAATGGGGTGCTTCAGCCCCCAAAGGAGGAGAAGATAAATCACAACCTTCTAGGAAACAGTCCCAATGACTTCCCTCTACAAATGCCAAGCACTTACTTTTTGGCAGCACCCCTAGGGGGAAAGCTAGCACTTTTCTCAAAAAATTGGCACATAATCACCCAGGACAAATGGGTGCTGAATATTGTTTCTCAGGGTTACAAGTTCCACTTTCACACCCTTCCAAAATCAATAGGTATGCCAGACCTGCCACAGAACCAATGGGCAGAGGCACAAAAACAAATTGCTGCTCTCATGGACATGGGAGCTATTCAAAGAGTACCACAGCAAGAACTGGGACAAGGATTTTACTCAAGACTTTCCCTAGTACCCAGAAAGGACAAAGCCTGGAGACCAATACTGGACTTGTCAATCCCAAATACTTACCTGGATGTTCCAAAATTCAAAATGTTAACACTACAGCAACTTCTACCCATGCTGGGCAAGAAGGCTTGGCTAGTTACTTTGGACCTCAAGGAGGCATACCTGCATGTCTCAATCAGACAATCTTGCAGAAGATACCTCAGATTCATAGCTGGCTCAATGCATTACCAATTCTCTGCACTGCCCTTTGGCTTATCTACTGCGCCCAGGGTCTTCACAAAATGCCTGGCACCAGTAATTGCATTTTGCAGACAAAAAGGAATTCAAATATATCCCTACTTGGATGACTGCCTTATTCAAGCAGAGAGCAAGGACATTCTTCTAAAGCATCTGGCGTTTGTAAAAAGATGACTAATTTGCCTAGGGTACGCAGTAAACGAAAAGAAATCAAAACTAGTGCCCTCTCAAGAGATAATATTCCTGGGTGCAAGCTTAAATACAACTGCCCAGATGGCTTATCTCATGCCAGACAAACAAAGGCAACTTACTCATTACTTTCAAAAGATGGCAACAAAGACCCAGCTCCCTGCAAGAAAAATTCTGCAGGCCCTGTGCTTCATGGCGTCCTGCATTCTACTAATTCCATATGCAAGACTGCATATGAGAAAACTATAATGGTATCTAAAAAGTGTTTGGACTCAACATTGCCACAGCCTGGAAACAATCATAACTTTAATTCCCTGCCTACAACAGGAGTTTCGATGATGGTCACAGGCCTGTCACCACAACAAGGGACAGCCTTTCACCTTACCCACAGCCAGGCAGACAATAACAACGGATGCATCGGATTATGCCTGGGGGGCACATATGGCAGGAAAATGTATTCAGGGCACATGGCCCAAGGAACAAATGCATCTTCACATCAATCAAAAAGAGATGCTAGCTGTACAGAATGCCCTGACAGCTTTCAAGGACCTACTACATCCAGGACAACTACTAATAAAGACGGACAATACCACAGTTATGTGGTGCATAAACAAGCAAGGGGGCACACATTCCTACCCCCTCTGCAGGCAAGCCATGACTTTGTGGAACACAGCACTGACCTATCAAGTACATCTGTAGGCACAATTCCTGCCAGGAACAAAAAATACACTGGCAGACGAACTAAGCAGAAATCTCATGGATACTCACGAATGGAAACAAAATCTACAGGTGTTCAGCATGATAACAAGGAAATGGGGACGAACAGACATAGATCTTTTTGCCTCCCCATCACAATTGCCAACTACAGAAGTTCTGCACAAGAACGTATCGCTCTCAAGCATGGAAAGTGGATGCTGTATCATTCAGCTGGAAAACCCTGACAGTTTATGCCTTCCCTCCACTGCCTCTTCTTACCAAGGTGCTCCTAAAAGTCAGACGAGAGGCCAAAAATGATCCTGATTGCCCCAGACTGGCCACGCCAGCACTGGTACCAAATCCTAAAGAGCTTGTCTCAAGGCCCAGCCTGGCCTTTACCTCAAATTCCTCATCTTCTGACTCAACAAAACAATCAGATTCTGCACAGTCAACTCAGAACCTTAAATCTGACAGCATGGCAGATAATGTAGCCACTCAGACTGCGCCTCTCTCTAAAGCTGTTATGGATGTCATTTTAGAAGCCAGGAGGCCCAGCACTAGGAAATCTTATGCAGAAAAATGGAAGAGATTCTGTGCTTGGAACCAGGCACAAGGACTCAAACCACTTGTTCCAAATATACCTCATATTTTACAATACCTAACTGAGATGCTGGACAAAGGCCTATCCTTCTCATCAATTAAGATCCATGCCTCTGCCATTTCAGCTCATTACAATATGGAACCTCCTATTTTTTCACATCCTCTACTAAGACAGTACCTCAGAGGGGCAAAAAACATAAGACCCCCAAGGAGAGCACCAATACCAACTTGAGATCTCAATTTTGTCTTAGAAAAGCTCACACTACCTCCTTTTGAGCCAGCCAGCACAGCTGATATAAAATTCTTATCATGGAAAACTGGTCTGCTCCTAGCAATAACTTCAGCAAGAAGAGTCTCAGAGTTACAGGCATTAATGGCTGTGGAACCTTTCATCATTTTTCACCAGGACAGGGTTTCTCTTAGGACAAACCCAACATTCATGCCAAAGGTGGTTTCCAATGTGGCGCTTAACCAAACCACAGTTTGTAGCCTATGCTGCAGGATCACAATGAAAGCCTATCACAAAGCAAACTATTTCAAAATGGATAGGACACTGCATTCGCTTCTGTTATGCACAACATGGCAAATCAGTACCTAAGGGCATTAGAACACATTCTACCAGAGCAGCAGCCTTTCTCAGAGGAGTACCAACCAAAGACATTTTAGAAGCTGCAACCTGGAGTTCAGTGCACACTTTAACCAAGCACTACCACTTACCTCTCTACTCTAAATCCAGAGCAGGCTTTGCCACTGCAGTTCTGCAGGGCCTGGTAGCCTCTCCTAATCCTATTTAGACCCAGCTGCCCAACCTCAGCTTTGAGATTCAACCCAAGTGTAATGACTGCAACAGTGAAACACGATGAACATAGTACAGTTGTGTACCTACCATAAATGTAGATGTTCGAGTGTATCCACTGTTGCAGTCCAGGTTACCCACCCACCATCCCCTTTTACATTGCTGGGACTTTTCTGTACTTCTCAACTCTATACAACCTATGTGGTGTATTTGCTTGTAGATGAAGGAAATGTTTATATTAGTACATGCATGCTTTTTTGGCATAATTTGTTCTTTTCAGCCGTCCTATCTGGGGGCACCTGACATCTGGGGCAAGAAAAACTGAAGAAAATGGCATTGGTTGCATCTTTTATACCCCTGGCGCACTGACGTCAGGGAAGAAGCGACAGCAACCGATGCCGGACCTAGACTTTGGAACTCTGGCCGACTGCGGGTAGCCTGCCAGCAGGATAACCCAAGTGTAATGACTGCAACAGTGAATGCACTCAAACATCTACATTTATGGTAGGTACACAACTGTACTTTTAATTTCAAGTCTTTTCGGTTTCTAATTGGCATGAGAGGAATGGACCCCATTCCTAAGTCAGGATACGATTAAATTTAATGAAGTTAGTATTGCTTCAGTCTTTGATGTTAGCCAAAAGTGCTGTTGCCAGCACACGCAATACGCACCAAATTGACTCTTTCTCTAATTCATGTGGGGCTACATGTATTGATAATATATTTAAGTATGACAGTAAATTCTTTAAAACCTATTGTTCCTACTACTGTTGGAACTGTATCTTTCTTCCACATTGCTGTCTCCAAATCCTGTTATTTTATGACTTTGTGTCTCTCTGTACGTAAGACACTGTAATCACTAGCCGTAGCAATTTCAACAATCATGGGTGATCCCATGTGATATAAACTTCCTCATTCTCTACAATGTTTTGTGGGTCATGTTTAAGACCTAGAACTCCCAACGAGAAACGCTAATGTTTACCAAATGATCCCTCTGTTCACAAATTCATTTCTCATCCTCCAGGAAGGGAGTGATTTTTCACAAGATTTGCTGATCACATTTCTTCATATTAATTAGCAAATCCTCCACACTAGTTTGCACATCTTCCATCTGTCGTTGTTTATAGCTCCTCTTTTGTAGCTTTGAGTTCGCCATCTTCCTCTGTGTATTGTGCACTATTCTGCTAATTAGCTCCAGGGAAACGGGAAATAATACCTGTATAATGTAACACAAAGTAGCACAAAAAGTATTGAATGAAAAGTGTATGGGAATGTACCACTCTAACTACACAGCATGTTATTTCAACTTTTCTGTAAACTTAAATGCTTCGGTGGTACAGTACGTTTTGCTACTACAAGCTTAAACGTGAACTTGAATTCAAGATGCGGGAGAAGAACCGCATCTTGAATTCAAGTTCACGTTTAAGCTTGTAGTAGGCAAAACGTGCTGTACCACCGAAGCATTTCAGCTTTTTTTTTTTTTTTTTGGTTTCTGGTTTGCGTGTTTTTCTGTAAACTTGAAAGTAATGTTCAATATGTATTTTATAAGAATTGTGTGTTTTTATTGTTTGTAACTGATCATCTGTATTTATTCCTGTTAGGACTGCGGAGCCTTTGGAATATTACAGAACATTTTTGGTTAGTATGCACAACTTATTGCTTGGCTACAATTTTTCTTTTCAGGATATGTTTGCAGGTACTCGCTTTCTTTGTTTATCTGAGTTTGAAAATGTGTAAAGTAATGCAGTTGTTAACAGATTTCATTTGGCATCTCCGTATCATATACAACTTGCAGTAATGTCTGTTTATGTTTCAGAAAGTGTAGTGTCCATCTCTTTTCTTTGTGCTAGGAGTTGCTTGTAAGCTACTTCCGGAGTACAAATGTCGACTTGAACAGCTTTTACAGTTGACCATAGCTCATATGACTTTTACACGTCTTTGCATTGTCTCACCAGTAAAAATTCATTGTGGTTGAAATCTGGTGTTACAAAGCTGAATACTTTGGCTTTGCATGTAATCAGTTGCCACTGGCGTATTCTGTAACCTTGCAATTTTAATTCACTTTAATGTATTTGTTAACTGGAGAAGCCCACTAGGAACAGGTGTTCGGGAGGCAGGACAAGCCAGAAGTACGTCTCATTTAAATATTTTACTTGATCCATGTCCCATGAAATTGAAATGGAGCGTGAGGGAAACAAGTCCAGGATTCCAGCAGCCTTAATCCCTTATGCTGAGTTTCTTTTCTCTCTCTGTTGCCTACCAACCATCAGCCCTCCAACAATTTGAGTGGTCCAAAATGTTCCAGAGGCAGGGGTGGATTGTGGAAGACTGTCAGTCAGGCTGCCCTTAGGGTATTTCTTTTCTGTTTTTTGACCCCTAGCCTTTCTCCCATAGGTGTTGTATATGGTTATAGGTAGATTAATAGAGATTTATAGAAAGCTGTTAGGTGTGCAGTCCAGGAGACTATTGAGAAGCTTAGGTCAAACGTCTTAATTTCCTAGAGCATTGCCTGGCTGAATGACAAATGGAGGCTGAGGAAATCGGACCCTGGAGTACAGGAAGCAACTCATTATCCAGCTCATAGACTTAGCCTCTGCAGTAACTGTGAGGGTCTACTCTGCCTTCTTCTGTCACTTTACATAAATCCTTTCCTGCACATGCCCCTTGATATTCACTGCATGGGTACTTTGTCAAAGCCAAGCAATACACATTTCTTTCCAGTAGGAGGTGACATTGCAGTAAGCTGAACTATCATCCTTCTACCAGGATGGGCTAGTCTGCATTGGCCAGTCACTTTTTCCCTCCTCTATCCAGCTTCTTCAATGTCTTGTGCTAATTGATCTCAAATTGTTTGGGACAGTCACGGCTTTATCCTGCTATGGCATGGAGCCAGGGCTGTGGTGGCCAAAATTTACTGTGTGTGTGTGTGTGTGTGTGTGTGTGTGTGTGTGTGCGCGCTGTTTGGCCTTAATATAAAAGATGGGACTGTTAGTACAATAGACTGATATACAAGCCATAGTGCTGCTTAAAATGATACTGGTACCAGCGTGTTAACCTGATGCTAAGTGGAAATTTATACTGTGACACCGACCACATTTTGGAGTTAAAAATCCATAAGTTAATTTAAAGGGTGGACCTCTGCATTACTCATGTTACAGCTTACTTCTCTGATTCAAAAAAACACCCGTACCAGTTTATTACATAGCGTGGTGTGCTCTATTATGGTTAGGAACAAGCAGTTGTAACTTAGATTACAGCATGAAATTCCACTTGTGATCTCATTCACTCAAGACAGTTTATTTGCAACATACCTGAAAGAGCAGGCTAAAAGGAGTGAGGTACTTTAGATAAAGGCTTGGAAAGTTTTTATTAAATGATTATTAAAAAGGGTTTTAATATGTAAAATACGAGTTTCAGAAATGCTCGGTACATAATTACAGAAGTTGATTTTTAAATGCTTAAACATCTTTATTGTACTCATTAACTCCACAGCGCCCAGGTTTGAATTGGGCATCCAAGCACCATTGTACATTTTTAAGCATGCTACAGATGAAGTACTGCCTGCACATGAGACCAGAATTGAATTTCTGCCTAAAATTTAAACGAGTCACTGTTTGCCCCCACTGTGTAATAAACGTGTAATTTTAATTTTATGGACTTTATAGGTTCATAGGTGTGTACTAGGATAATGGCCCTGGAGCCTTTATAAGCCTAGCCCATAGAATTACCCTGGCATTGTGCCACCTGATCTTAGTTCCCAGTGCCTCTGTCGAGTAGAGCCACTGGAGTGATCCTTGGGGTGAATTTTCTATTTCCCATCCACTCGTCAAGATTTCTTTTGACGAGGGCCAGTGAGGTGCTCTGCTTGACATGTATGGGAAGTCTATTCCAGAGCATGGGCAGTCTCTGGGTGAGGAACCTGTCCCTCCAGCATGTTCTGTTGATTGTGGTAATGAGATTGAGGTCTCTGGAGAATGTGGTGGGGAGGGATTGGGATTTCTTTAGATGGAGCATTTCTACCAGAGGTGGGTCAGACATGGCTTTGTAAGTCGAGCAGAGATCGCCTCTAAGTAGGTGATATGAGACAGAATAGTTGGAGTTTTTTGAGTCTGTCCATATAGGACAAGTGTTTAAGGCCTAGGATCCCCTTTGTGAGGTACTTTTGCGGCCTGTCCAATTGTTGCAGGTGTTTAGTGAGGTACATGCCAAATGGGACATTGTACTTGATTACTTGATGATTGACCTAATGAGGGAAGAGCAGAGGGAGATATTGACATCTTTCTTCCTGGATCTAAAACCCTTAGTAATGAGATGTGCCACATAGAAGGACTTTCTGACCACAGTGGCAATGTGGTGGTCAAAAGAGAGGTTGCTGTCAACCTGTGTTCCCAGATCTCGTATAACGCCTTCTATGTTCAGTGGACTATCATCAATGTGGTAATTTATGGGAACCAAGTTTTTCCCAAAGGGGATGACAACACATTTTTTGGCATTGAGCTTAAGGCCATAGTTCTGACACCAGTTGGTCTTAGTGTGAGGCCGTTCTCTGGGATGTCAACATCACTTGGGGAGTTAATAATAGCTCCCAACTTGCAATTGTCTGTGAACATTGTCAGCCTGAGTCCCTTCGTGTTGGCCTGGACTTCAGAGAAGTAGATACCAAACAGGAGAGGACCCAGGACCCAATCCTGTGGGACTCCACTCGTGACTGGTCGGTAGTCTGATTTGGAGTCTGCCACTTTCACACTGTGGATTCTATCTGTGAGCCAGTTTGCAACCCACCTAGTGATATAGGGGTTGATGCCTAGCTTAGTGAGTTTTTCTATGATTCCTGAGTAGGGAATGGTATCAAAGGCCTTGGCCAGATCAAGGTAGGCTGTATGAACCACCTTGCCTTCATCCACAACTCTGGTGACTGACTCAAAAAAGTCGACCAGGTTTAGCAGCCATGATCTGCCCTTCACAAAACCAAACTGTGTGGGATCCAGAGTTTGGAGATTCCCTATATCCTTGTTTGTTTAGTAGGTCCACAATGATGTGTTCTATAGCTTTGCATGTCCGGCTAATGAGGTGATAGTTCCTGGGGTCTGTAGTCGCTCCTCCTTTGTGGAGAGGGTTGACTGTAGCAGTGCTGCATTTGGTCGGGACAAAGCCTGAGGTGAGGCTGTGATTGAACAGGGTACACAGGTGAAGTGCCAGTTCACTCTGTAGTTCATGTAGAACACAATCAGGGATATTGTCAGGTCCCATAGCTTTGCATGTCAGGCTAATGGGGTGATAGTTCCCGGGGTCTGTAGTCGCTCCTCCTTTGTGGAGAGGGATGACTGTAGCAGTGCGGCATTTGGTCGGGACAATGCCTGAGGTGAGGCTGTGATTGAACAGGGCACACAGGTGAAGTGCCAGTTCACTCTGTAGTTCATGTTATTTTAAATCTAGTTGCTGGCTACTGAGACCTGTCTGCATATATCAACTGGACACAAGCTGATTTAAGTATATTTTTCTGCACTTATTTAAGATTTGAGTCAGTAAATATTGTGTGTCTTTGATTCAGTAAATATTGTGTCTCTGTCTCTCTGCAGTTAGTTCCCCACCCCCCTTCCCTGTTTCTTGTTGTGGTGTTAATCTTGGTGGCTTGGGAATTGCCCGCCCCTGATGTAAATCTCTTTTTGCACACTCCTCCTGGACCCATCTCATTTGCTCACTCAGCTGAGTACAGTGAGATCATATTTTGATTTTGGATACTCCTACCAGTCCCATCTCCTCTGCGGTGTACAGAGAGAGCACTTGGGAAGGGCATTCCCCTATAGTATCTTAATCTGCTCTGTTTCCTCCGTCTCAAAAAAAAATGCACTTCATCTGCCTTACTGTATTTGTGTTTCTTCCTACTTTATTGCCTTATTTTGCTTTTGCCTCTTCTTAAAAGTACTCAATTGAATTTATTCTGCTGCCTTTATTACAATTTAATCAGGCTACTAACAAGCAGTAACTGTTATTCTAAGGCCCTTGGTTTAAACACTTGGGCTTCAGGCCAGTTATTTTACATTAAGAAGGTTTGTAGTCTCCACTCTTGTGGGAGGAGAGGCTAGATTATGCCCTTCTGAGCTGGGAATTTCTGGTTAAAGGCTTATTGCGCAAGCTTACTTGAACTGTTTCTTTCTGAAATCGGTACGCCTTGTTGGCTGTAGCATAGACTAGATTCAGGCCGGCTGGGTCTAGCTTTGTGTGTATAACTTGTGCACTGATCCAGGCCTTCTTTTTTGGAGAAGGTTTCTCTGTACCCTAGTGGCAGGACTGTGCAGTTAGAACTTGGTCTGATTGAAGACTGTTGGAACAGGGCTCAGTTTTAAGCTTTTTAATTGGTTAATTGGGTAAAGTGTTGTTTTGATTGTATCTGCTCTATTTTCTGGAAAAAAATATATATACTTGTTTCCCGCCTTTCTGAACTAGTATAGTCCAGTTTTCAGGTTATTGCTGAATCCAGGGCTGTGTTACAAGTTTCTGTGTTGCCATTACCTTACTTGGATAGAAGGACGTTTCTCTGCTCACCTGTGAGAGAGGGGAGCTTTGAGCAGCCTATCTGTCCCTGGAGGAGTGGTTTCAGCCCAGAAGTTAGTAGTTTATTGGCCATTTTGGGTTAATTTCCATCTCTTTCACTTCCCTGCTATAAAAACCTCATTTGCACAGTTTTTACGCTTGTATTCCGCTCAGCAAGTGCCTTCCAGGTGTTCTGCAGAGTCTACAGCAGCAGAGAGACAAAGAGTGACTTTGGAGTGATTAAGTATCACTTCTCTGCTTTTCTTGCTGTCTTAACTAATTCTGCCTAAAATGCCAGTTTTTTTAGCGAATCTGTGATTTAAAAAGTTTGTCATTGTATACATCTCCGCACAGCTCCTCGTGGTGTCCTGCAGAGTGATGCAGGCAACAGAGAGACCCAAGAGAGACTTTTCCAGATTTTAAGTATTTTTTCTCTCTTTTTTTGCTCCGACTGCCTTTTCCCGCCTAAAAAGCGAATTTCTAACTGATATGTGCTTTAAAAAGTTTAAATTACATTTGCCTTATGCTTTTTACAGTTTTTGCACTTGTTTTATATCAATTTAAGTCGTTTTTGTAGTGTATAACTTTTGTAGGCTACACATTAAAGTGCGCTAGCCTGTTTATAGCATTTACAGTGTTTTCTGTGTGTTTTTCTGCTGTTTCCTGAAAAAAATAAATAAATAAATAAATAAATAAATATTCTCTTTTCCCGCCTTTGCTGAACTAGATTAGTCCAGATTTCAGGTTTTGTTGAATTCCAGACTGTGGTATAGTTTCCTGTGTTGCCCATATCCTTACTTGGATAGGAGGAAGCTTCTCTGTTCACCAGTGAGAGTGGGGAGCTTTGAGCAGCGTATCTGTCCCTGGAGGAGTGGTCTCAGCCCTGAAACTAGTAGCTTATTGGCCGTTTTGGGTCAATTCCTATCTCTTTCAGTTTCCCTGCTTTAAAACCCGCATTTCCGCGGTTTTGCTTAAACGGGTGTAAACTATTCCTGGCTCCACAAAGTCTGCTCTTCACTTTTTCCCTTAGAACGGTTCTAAATCTCAAAGTAAGCACTCTATTTTCTTTCTAAAGCCCTGCACTTGCTCGTATAAGTAATCTTATAAGTAAGCACTAATAAACTAAAGCACTACACCCTCTTATACTCCCATTAAGTACTTGGCTCCTTATTGGTCCTTTTTGATCAGTCAAAAAGTAGTTCCTTATACTATTCTTGCATGTCCAAAAGTCAGTTTCGAGTTTACTCTCCAGTCCAGCTGGTGAATCTGGGAATCTTGAGGCAATGTTACAACTGCCTTATGTACACAGACCACCCTCTCCTCCTCCCAACAAGCTTAAATATATGTGAGAGATGCAACTATATAGCCAAACTGGAGGCTGAGCTCTCTCAACCCAGTACTGGCACAGCCAGTCAGGAGGAGAAGGTAACCACATACACCACAAATCCAGTCTCACATAGACCTATCGCAACAGCAAACCAAACACATAAACACACAAAAACATACTCGGAGGCTCTAAATAAAAATCTGCCAAAGCAGCAGAGACCTCCAAAGCAGACATCCAAGCAACCGCTATCCCACAACAATACCCATGTATCACATAGTTCACAAAGTCAGTGTGCCACACAGTCACAGCCCTTAAGGCTAAACAACACACCTAATACACTTGTAATAGGTGACT
Source organism: Protopterus annectens (assembly GCF_019279795.1). Lineage (NCBI taxonomy): Eukaryota > Metazoa > Chordata > Ceratodontiformes > Protopteridae > Protopterus > Protopterus annectens. The sequence continues at coordinate 684,176,155 of NC_056736.1, read as the reverse complement.
CTATTGTCAGACACACTGACGTCCCACTCACCAGGCTGAACATGGAGAAGGTCACTGTAAGCTGCCTGTCAGGTGTCAGGATCCGCCACATAACACAAGCACTCAGGTCACTCCAAAGCAAGTACAAATATGACTCCGTCATTGTCCATGCTGGTGTGAATGACCTGAGACATACCTCCCTGGACTACATGAAAAGAAACGAAGAGGAGCTCTCTGATCATGTAGCCCAGGCGGTATGACCCTGACCTTGAGTAGCATCTTTCCCTCACCAAGAATGATGCCACAGTATAAAGACAAAATTATCAATTTTAACAACTGGCTAAAGTATTGGTGTCATTCAAAGGGGATCCAGTGTCTGTCAGCCTGGGATGACATTTTCGACAAGCCATGTTGCTTCACTAGGGACGGCTTGCACCTGTCACCCCTGGGCTTCTGAATACTAGCTAAGGCTCTTGCCACCCCCACAGTGCCATTTTTAGGCAAGGCTCAAAAGACAAACCCACCTCCATAGACAACACAAGGAAAAATAAACTAAGGGTAATGCTGCTCAACGCCAGAAGTCTAAACCTCAAGATGCACGCACTCGAGGCTCTCCTCAGTATGGAGAATATCGATATCTGTGCAGTAACAGAAACCTGGTTCAAGGCTACCGAGAGCACCCCAGGACTACCAGGTTATACCTCATACCATGCTTTTCGGCCCCAAAACTCGGACCGAACCACAAAAGGAGGGGGAGTATCCATATTCATCAAAGATACCCACACCTCCAGGTTAGTGGCACTGCACGAAGCATCGGTGACCATCCATGTGCAACTAACAGTGGGCAAAACTGCCTTTCAGTTTGTAGCCTGCTACAGACCACCCTCCCAAACTCGTTTGGAGCCCCACTCTGCTTTCTTGAGAACACTGGAGAATATGAAGGTCTCTCAAAACACCATTATATTGGGTGACTTCAACTACCCAAACATAGACTGGGAGCACTACTGAAGCCCCAACACCCTCGCCCAACGGTTCCTAGAATTTATAAACTCAAATGCTATGGAACAACTGGTCACCACTCCCACAAGAGGGGAAAACATATTGGAACTGATCATCACCAACATGGGGACTCTTATGTTCCATGCCAGAGTTATACCCCTCATTAGTAAGATCTGACCATAAATTAATCTCACTGGACATCCATATCCTGTCCCCACCCCCAGCCAAGGAAACCACGGTGAAGAACTTCTCAAAAGCAAACTTCACACTTCTCAAAACCGAGGTGGAATCCTTCAAAGCCCCCGGGCCAGTGGAAAATATGCCCAAACCGCAGAATCCTTTATAAACGCATTCTATGGACACCTACAGGAATGCATGGATTGTGCTATCCCAAATACAACCAAGACTCACTCCTCCAAAGTCAGGAGACCTGTCTGGTGGACCCCAGCCGTAAATAAGCTATACAACAGAAGGAGGAAGCTACTACATGATGGAGCAAAATCCCAAAAAGGGAAGGCATCTCTGATCAGTACCAGCAAGAAACTACGATCCCTCATAAAATCATCTAAGGCCAGCTTCGAAAGAAAAATTGCACAAGACGCTAAAGATAATCACGAGGCCTTCTTTAGTTATGTCAGGAACCTGGGTGGCAACTCCCAGATATGCTCTGAATTAGTGCAAAATGACAAAAAAATACACTGAACCCACAGACATTGCCAACATCCTGGCAGACAGGTTCAGTGCAAACCCCCCCCCCCCAAAAGAGCAAATGTCTATCCCAACAGAGTGTAGCCTCCCTGACATCACAGATGCACAGGTGAGAGCTGCTCTCTCCAAAGCAAAAAACACGGCATCAATGGGACCGGACGGTGTCCCGGGCTGCTTCTTACACGATCTCCAAGAAGAACTGAACCCTCACATAAAGTCACTGTTCAGTCTCTGCCTTACTACAGGATATGTACCCAAGGAATGGCGTACAGCAACAGTGATCCCACTCCACAAAGGTGGTGCCACAACGGACCCCGGAAACTATCGCCCTATAAGCCTGACTAGCCTGGTCTGCAAAGCTATGGAGCATATCATCATGGAACTCATAAACAAAGACATTGGGAACCTCCAAACACTGGATCCTACCCAATTTGGCTTTAAGTGCAGATCTTGCCTCTTGAACCAGGTCGACTTCTTTGAAACAGTCACCAAGGCCATAGATGAAGGGAAGGTAGTCCACACAGCCTACTTGGACCTTGCAAAAGCCTTCGACACAATACCCCACTCGGGCATCATATATAAGCTCACCAGCTTAAATATCAACCCCTATGTCACAAGATGGGTTGCAAACTGGCTCAGGGATAGAACCCACATGGTCAGAATTGCAGGTGCCATGTCAGACTCTAAACCAGTTACAAGTGGCATCCCACAAGGCTCAGTCCTGGGACCTCTCTTGTTCAGTATATATTTCTCTGAGGTACAGGCTAACACGGGAGGACTATGGCTGACCAAGTTCACAGATGACTGCAAACTGGGTGCCATAATCGACTCGCTGACTGACACAAGCATCCTCCAAAAGAGTCTCACAAAGACGGAAAACTGGTGCCAGAGCCATGGCCTAAAGCTAAATGCCAAAAAATGCATAGTCCTCCCCTTTGGGAAAAACAAAGTGCCCACAAATTACCACATAGGTGGTAATCCGTTAAGTACGGAAGAAGTAATTAGGGATTTGGGGACCCAAGTAGATAGCAATCTCTCCTTTGACAATCACGTTGCCAAAGTGGTTAGAAAGACCTTCTATATAGCCCACCTTATGAAAGGGTTCACATCTAGATCAAGAGAGGTCATTGTGCCCCTCTACTCATCACTCTTCAGGCCCATAATTGAATACAATGCCCCATTTGGGATGTACCTTACCCGACACCTGCAGCAACTGGAAAGACCCCAAAAGTAACTCACCAAGAGGATCAAGGGACTCAAACAGATGCCCTACGCAGTTAGGCTAAAGAAACTCCAGCTCTACTCAGTTGCTTACCGCCTACTCAGAGGCGATCTGTGCCTGACGTATAAAGCCATGTCCAACCCAGAATTAATGGACATGCTCTACCTCAAGAAATCCAAATCCCTTAGAGCTACACGCTCCAGGGACTTAAACCTCAGCTCAGAAATAAATAGGACATGCTGGAGGGACAGATTTATATCCCAGAGGCTCCCCTCACTCTGGAACAAAATCCCAGTCCATGTTAGGCAGAGCCCCTCAATGACCCTCTTCAAGAGAAATCTTGACGAGTGGATGGGAGATTGTAGGTTTACCCCTGGGATCTCTTTTGTGTCCCTACTAGACAGAGGCACTGTAAACTAACCTTAAAAGGGCTATCTTCTGTGACCTACTATACAGAGGCACAGTCAACTAATCTAAAAGGGTGTCGAAAGCCAAACACACTCTGGCTAGGCTTATAAATGCCCTAGGGCAGATAGCTTAGTATCAACCTATGAACCTATGTAGAACACAACCAGGGATATTGTCAGGTCCCATAGAAGCTGTATTCTTGGCCTTGGACAGTACTGTTTTAACCTGTGCAGCAGTAATACTGGGTGCCTGGCAGTCTACTGGTATTGCGATTGGTCCTTTGGGGGGAGGGGTAAAATTGGCACTGACTCTGTCAGCCAGTATATTGGCAATATCTGTTGCCTCGGTGTAGGAGGTACTGTTGTGCAGTAGCTCAGAGCAAGTCTGGGTATTGCCGTGGAGATTCTTTACATAACTATACAAGGCCTTGTGGTTGTCTTTTATTTTCTGCTGCAATTCTGTTTTCTTTTTTGGAGGAGAGCATCTTGGTTCTATTGGGTATGGCGAGATCCATGTATTTGTGTCCGTGTGTGTGCAGTGCATTGGTGTATGATTCAGAGGTCATTCAACTATTCTCCATTTGCATGGGTGTAGTGAAGTTAGCCACCTCTGTTTTTAGGAGCCCAAAGTTAGCTTTGGAGAAGTTTTTTTAGGAGCCCAAAGTTAGCTTTGGAGAAGTTTTTTTCATGGTGGTTACCTTTGCGGGGGGGGGGGGGGTGTTGATTTCCAAGGTGATTAGTTTGTGGTCTTGTGGAATTGACTATTGTAGAGCAACAGTCGCCCGTGTTAGTAATGACCAGGTCAAGGATGTTGCTACCTCTAGTGGGGGTAAGAATGAGCTGGTCCATGGCATTGGAATTAAAGAATGCCAGGAAACGTTGGGCAAGTGTATTGGTACATGAGTAGTTTTCCCAGTTAATGGAGGGGTAGTTGAAGTCGCCCAGTATGAGAGTGTTAGTTTGGACCCTAATATTCTCCAGGGTGCTTGGGAACGTGGAGTATGAGTCTTGGGACATGGTTGGGGACCTATAGCAGGCTACGACCTGAATCGCTGTCTAGCCCAATGTTAGCTGCACCTGAAGTATCTCAGATGTGTTGTTAGGCTACCAGTCTGGAGGTTGTGCATCCTTTATGAATATAGAAACACCACTGCCTTTAGAGCTTCAGTCCAAGTTCTGAGGCTAAAAGGTGTGGAATGAGTTATAGGCTGGTAGTGGAGGGGTGCTTTCTACTTCCTTGAACCAGGTCTCTGTTACAGCACAAATGTCGATTTTTCTCCATTTTAAGGAGTGCTTTGAGGGAGTGCATTTTGAGATTTAGACTTCTAGCGTTGAGCGGTATGACCCTCAGATTGCATTTGTTTGTAGCTGTTACGGTGGTAATTTGGTCTTTGGAACACCGCCTAAAAAAGGCACTATAGGGATGGCAAGAGCCTTGGCCAGTATTCATAAGCCCAAGGGTGGCAGATGCCGGCCATCTCTGGCAAAGCATCGAGGTCTGTCAGTCATGTCATTCCAGGCAGACAGATACTGGGTCCCCTTAGAATGACACTAGAAACTTAGCCAGTTGTTGAAATCAGTAATTTTCTGCTTGTACTGTGATATCATTCTGTGTGATGGGGGGGGGGGCGATGCTGCTGAGGGCTAGGGTCACACCCGCCTGGGCCATATAATCAGAGAGCTCCTCCATGTCTCTCTTCATGTAGTCCAGGGAGGTACGTCTCGGGTCATTCACACCCACATGTACAATGACAGAGTCATATTTGTACCTGTTGTTGAGGGACCCGAGTGTTGTACATTATGTGGTGGATCTTGGCACCTGACAGGCAGCTGACTGTTACTTTCTCCTTATTCAATCTAGTGAGTGGGACATCAGTGTGCCTCACTATCGAGTCACCTATGACTAGTGTGTTGGGCATGCTGTCTTGCCTTAGGGGCTTTGGTTGAGTGGCACACTGTTTAGGAGAGTTATGTGTCTCGTGACTAATGTTGTATTTTGGTGGTCGAGTGCATTTCTGCCTTGGAGGTCTCTGCTGTTTGGGTAGATTTTTATTGAGAGCCTCCGCGAAGGTGGGTGTGTCATTTGTGTTTTTATGCAAAGGCAGCGCTGGTGTGTGTTCTGGAGGGCTATGTGTTCCATGTGGTGTGGTGCAAGTGTTGACCTTCTCCTCTTGACCAGCTGTTCCAGTCTTGGCTGGAGAGTGCATGGCTTCCAGTTTGGATATATAAGTGTATCTCTTGCAAGTCTGAGTGTTGGGAGATCAGAGGAGAGAGTTGTCAGTGCACATGAGGCAGTTGCTACATTTCCTCAGGATGCCCAAGTTGACCAGGTTAATAGGAGAAAGCACAGGGAACTGACCCTTTAGACATGCCTGGAGGGTTGTGCATTAATAATAAGTACTGGAGCCGTTTCCTTATAGAATGTTTAGTGCTGGTAGCACTTTTGTGTGCTACAATAATTGCTACAAGAAGTCTGGTAAAGTGCTAGATTAATAAGCTAGTAAAAGTGCAGGAGAGGAGAGAACTAGCAGATCTAAGGGAAAATTTGAAGAGCAGACTTTGACACTGCTCAGAAGCTTGCAGACAGTCCTGGATACAGCAAATCTGTATCTGGACTAGAGTATTTACAGGAAAGGCGGGAAACGAGCACAGACGCGGGCTTTTAAACCAGAAAGTTGAAAGAGGTGGAAAAACTGGCCAATAAACTACAATTTCTGGGCCAGAAACCACTCCTCTTGTGGTAGATATGCTACCTAGTGCTTACCACTCCCACTGACAAGCTAGAAGGCTTCCCTCCAACACAGAAAGTCTTATTTGCAGTTGTGTTTTACTCAGTCATTTTACAGAGATAGTAATGCATCATTCCTGCTTTTAAATTAAATGACAATTTTCTTTCAAGGGCAGTGGATGTGAAGCACAGATTCATTACTGTGTAGCTAAGCGTCAGTATGTAGTTTTATGTAGTAACAGTGTCTTCATGCTGAAACTTTTAATGTTACCTTTTTAGTTTGAATTGCAATACATCTATAAACTTTATTGATAAATATTTTTTGGTTTGTACTGAAAAATCTTAAATTAATAATCCTCACAATATTGTATCTTTGGTATGATTTGCCGTCAACAGAAAGATAACTGTCGGCCTGATGGACGGGAGCTTGGTGAATGCAGAACAACCACCCTCAACATAGGTATACCAACTTCATTTTTAACAGTGTTTAAAGAGAACAAATGCTTTCATCCATTTTGTTAAAGCACACATCAGTCATCTTTCCATACTTCATTTTTTAAGATTGTATTTTATATCAGTTGTGCTGTAGATATTTAGCTTACAGGTTTATATAAGTACAATATGAGTTTTTAGTGATTTATTTGCCTCTCTTAGCTGCTCATTTTTGGCTATATGGTCTAAGCCCAAGAATTATGCTATTGGAGATTTTGCATACAATCAGTGTTTTCTTTGTAAGAAAAATTGGCTTTTTTGTGTTATGTTTATACCACATATCTGCTCACTTGCTGAGTGTAAGCGTGCCCACCCCCCCACACACACAGACATGCACATACAAGGCATGATCTGATCGTGGTGTGACTGTTTCACAAGCATCAACTGTCCGAGGAAGTTTTATTCTGAGATTTAACCTATATCCCCTTGGCATTTGCTTTTACAACCCTGGAAGTGAAGGCTCTCTGTCTCTTCCTGAGAGCATGTGCATACTTCCACATCGGAGGGATGAAAGCTACAGCACACACATGTACACCCTAGTAAAGCTAGTCAGATGTCTGTGGTCTTTGCCTTTCTTGCTTGACAGCCATGCTGCAGCTGTTGTCAGTGTTTAAGTGGACTAGATCTTCCTGTCCCCATGATTTGTTAGGACATTATTCTTCACACACTACCCCACCTTCCCTTTGCTGACTCCTTCAGTGCCTGGGCTGATAACTGAACCCAGGTCAGCCGATTCACAGTAAGTGCTTTATCTGTCTGCACATCAGAGCCGATTTCTTCAAAAGATTGACCTTGTAGTTTCAATACCATTTCAAAGTATGGATTGTCTATCAGCAGTATCCATTTGACTGCATGTCTTTGCATATTTGCTGCTGTTATTGTTACCACAGAAGTATGGTGGCCTGTAAGTCAGCTCCGTGGCATAGAGGTATAAAACCCTGACTATGGTGCTGGTTATCCGAGTTCACTTAGTGGCTTGGATGCTTGTATGAACCTGTAGAATAATGGTTTCTGCTGTTTTTAATTTCTCCAAGTCTTTTGAGTTTCTAATACCATGACGGGAATGGACCCCATTCCTAAGTCAAAGTGCGATTAACGTTCACAAAATTAGTATTGTTTCACTCTTTGATGTCAGCAAAAAGTACTCTTCACAGCACCCGCAATGTGCCCAGTAATGACTCCTGCAATTCGTACTGTGTTACATGAATTGGTAACATATCTAAATACGATTGTAAATTCTTTTTTATAAGACCCATTGTTCCTACTACTATTGGAACTGTCTGAGTATCTTTCTTCCACATGGCTCTCGTTTCTGCCTGCAGAGCCAGGTATTTTATGACTTTGTGTCTCTCTGTACGTAAGACACTGTAGTCACTGGGTGTGGCGATTTCAATGATCAAATGCTACTTTTGTCTTCTTTTCTTGGACCACTGGTATCTGGTTTTCTAGTATCTATTTTTTGAACTGTTGGTATTGGGTGATGCCATGTGATATAAACATAATTTTCTATGATTTGTCATGGCTCATGTTTCCAGTGTTTTTCAACCACTTCGATACCATAATGTTTGCACGATCTCCAGTGTAACAGTCTCGTCACGTTATTATGCCTTTCAGTATACAGTCCCTCTGCCATTAGTGCGTCGCAACCAGCAACAAGATGTGTGACTGTTTCCAATTAGGTTTTACAAAACCTACATATGTCTATTTCTCCCACATGTTCAATGGACTTTTGTAAACCAGCGTGTAAGTAGCCCACTGTCTTGGGCTGCCAATGTTAACCTTTCATTTCTTGGTTTGAATTTGCCTCTCCTTAACCATTCCTGCATTCATTCTTGATCAACATCAGGCCCTTCCAGAAGTTTTCTATACTTGCAACTATATTTATGTTTTTTCCACATTTCTTGCCTTCTCATCTAGTCCTTCACCTTATATTCTTTCTTTTGTTTTTTGGCACATTCAGTTGCTGCCTGGTTTTTATCCACTTCTGGTTTGATTTCCATTCCTGCTTGATGTCGATATGCTTCTGCTAAATTAAGCAGACAAGTCATCTTAGATTTATTCTCCTCATGTTTCAAAACTTTCACTACATTTGGATCTTGTGAGGTAAGTAAATGTGTGAAGTCCCACGATTGCAGATCTATACACGTAATCAATTTCAAGAGGCCCATCCCTCCTTCGGAACGGGGAATATATAATCTTGGTATACACTGATTTTTATAAATCATTTGGTAAGCATGAAGCATCCTTCTTGTTTTAATATCCAATCTATCCAGCACTTTTTTGGGGCCAGTCAATCACTTCAGAACTATAAGTTAGGACAGGAAGAGCAACTTGATTTATAGCTTGGATCTTGTTCCTAGATGTCAGTGCTGTTTTCAGGATTAATTTTAAGTCTTCTAAAGTACTCCTTACTGAGTTTTATTCAAATTTGTTCATGTTTTATTGCTGATCCTTCATCAGTTCCCAAGTATTTATGCACTCCCTCTTGCTCAAGTTCTTTTATTTCCCATTCTTGTCCCAAACTGATGGCAATGAGCGTCTGACACTGGCTCTTTAATCATGAGTGGTGGGACTGAGGGGGGGTGGGGTGGCTGTGGCTCATCGCACAGGTGACACCTAACAGGAACACTTGGTGTTCACACGTACTGGAGTTCAGACATGTCCTGTCAATAGGGAATTTGCATTTTATAGCTGAGGGGTGAAGGACATGTGGAGGTGTGCCTCCCCTTGGAAGTCTGCAATCACTGAGCTCAGAGGAGCTCCTGAGGGGACAGTCTGGCGTTTTCAGGGGGAAAAGATAGGCCCTCCCCCAAGGACTAGGAGACTGGCTTGCTCCTTAGCTCTTAACTTACCCCCTTGAAATTGAGGGCTGATTTGAATTTCCAGGCAGAACTGAATGGGCCATAGACTGTTGTCTGGCTTGGGATTTGCTGGCTGCCTTAGCCTGAAAAAACTGGCCAGTGGTGTGGTAGTACTGGGGCCATTGGGCTGAGTCATGGAGATGCTAAAAGCAAGCAAATGGAAACGAATTACGGTAGCCTGTGTACGACTGTAAATGTTTGGTATCTTGTATTGTTTATTTTATGCTCGGTTTCCATATTTTCCCAACCTGATGTTGACAGTAAGGAGGGTACAGCTACATGAATACTGAGAACTGAGGGTGTCCTTATAATATAACACAAAAATATGTGCTTTCTACATGAGCAGCAATGTAATGTAGCTATATTTGTGATAAGAGGGTGATTCAGAATGTTTGGAAAACAAAATAAAGAAATGCAAAAATAAAGGAATAAAAATGAGAAAAATCCAGTAGCAGAATAATCCATTGTGTTTAGAGTCTGTTTTATGCGTAGAGGATATTATTTGTAGGCAGCTTTGTTAGTATTAGAAAATATTTTAAGGTTTAAAACTTTAAGACCAAATGGATTGACTCAGGAAATAAACTGCATGCTTCATTTGTAACAAACTTGTTTCATTATATTTAAAAGATTATAGTTTTATATAGTATATAAATGATGATTATGTTTAAGATATATATGTGCATTTAAAAATATAATTGAGTTTTAAATGAATTAATTGTTTAATTGGTTATCCATCCACAAGTAATTTATTATTGGTGTATGTAGAGCAATGCATTTTTTAATTGAAATTTTATCCATTGAAGGTGAATAACCATGGTATCAGACAATTGCACTTGTAATAAATTAATTCCTAGGTATCTCTTTTGTTTTGTTATTTTGTAATTCTAAATTCTGTTAGGCTTCATACTTATGTTTACTGCAAAAATGTGTCCAAATCGCATTTAAGTATGTTTATTAGGTCTTCCTTTCTTTTTGATTCTGATACGTGAATATAGATGTGTGTGTGTGTGTGTGTGTAATATATATATATATATATATATATATATATATATATATATATATATATATATATATCATAAACGTTGGAAACACTGAATTTTATGATAGTATTGGATCATATTAGTGCTGATACAGCTTCACTTGTGTTGAAAACTACATTTTTAGACTATTTTCCAAGAAATGCAGTCCTCCTTCTCAGGGACATTTTGCCTGACCCCTACCCCCACCCCCAGTGCTGATGTCCACATTATTTACCTGCATAGTTGGTGGTACAGGTGAAGTGATTTGTGGTCAGTTTTGGTGCTATTATTTGATGATGGGGAGCCACTCTAATGGGTAAGGCCTGGTATACAGTGCAGTGTATTCTGCTTGTCTCCTCCTGGCAGGAGGAAGTTCAGTCACACTTAATACTACTGCCTCGGCTAAGCAGCCCTTCCACCCCAGGTAGGGCAGCTGTCCTCAGGGTTGTGATGAACACACAGTGTCACCAGTTAATATTTGATGAGTAGGAGTTGTGGAATTTAATTCTTACACTGTTGCCAATAGTATTTGCACATGTAGGGTTACCGACTCCCATCAATGGTACCTGTCAAAATACAAAAGGCAGTTGGCCTTAAGGGCATTCAACAAATATGCACTGCTGCCTTGGGTAATAGCTAGCACCTACCTCAGTCAGATAAGTTCCACACTGCATAGCTATAAATAAGAGTTATAATTTTGTCTCCCCAGGATTTTGCCCACCTCAGAATGAGTCCAGTGCCTTTCAGTGCAAGCTCACCAACAGTAACCGAAACTTCACCAGAATTACTTTGTACTTCACACATGCACCTTCACAATGTTTTCAGAATAGGTGCAAGTAGTGACTCACCAACACAAACTCCATCCTTCCCAAGTTTACTCTGTGATGTTGTCAGTGAGAGATAAAAGTAACAGATATTACTGTTTACTCATAAATTAATGCAGGCTTTAAATTCTGTGATAGCAATTGACTGTAACAGTCACCCTTCTGAGGATGGATGCCACACAGTTCTTCAGACAGTTAAAATGCAGGATTGGGGGTTGCATAATGGTTAAGGTCTTTACCTCATAAACACAAGGTATAGGGTTCGATTTTCACATTTGAATAGGAAGTTGGCTGGGCTTAAAATGGCCCACAAGGGCAGCTAGCCTAGTACTTACATGTGAGCTTATACATCCCTAAGATAAATAAAACATCAGACATGAGCATTCATAGTTGTATAATAAACTATTTTGCATGAAATAAATGTGTTTAAGCATTGTCTTCCCAATTTGCAAACCGTAAAAGACTTGCACAAAAATTGACAATAAAACATTTAAGAAAGACATTGGTTCCAGCTTAGATGTTAAGATGTTTTTCTTTTTCTGCACGTATTTGTTTCAGGGTAAAGATAATAGTGTACTGTACCCTTACTGACCCATCTTCAGAGTTCAGATTAGAATCTGCAGAGACCTCAGCAGCAGTATGGCTTGAGCTCTGACTCCAGTGGGTTTCCTACAGGAAGCAAACCAGTAGCTTCTTTACTTCTATTACTCCTTGATTTAACAGTCAGTCCCTCTATTTGAAAATTTCCCAAAATAGGATTTGGTGTGGCTATAGTTTGAATGTTAAAAAAAAAAAAAACCTTTCCCGTTTCCAAAGTTATTCGTGGGTGGGGAAAGAGTAAGTTACTACTAAAATAAGGCATTTTCATTTGACCTAGACAGGATCCTCATGCAACATAATCTGCTGTAGTGCAGCCATTCAGGAAGGAAGGATTAGTTTCATCCCCGAGCTGCAATCCATCTTCACAAAGACAAATGCAGGCATATGTAATTTCACACAGTTTCTTTCACAAATTATATTTTTGCTGACAAGGCAAGTACAGTGCATGTTCAACCAAGTGTGTTGCACACATTTTGATTTTAATATGATAAAGTTTTAATATTTTATCTAATTTTTCATGCATTTTCCTTGAAAGAGCAGTAACATTTTCCGAGATTATTACAGGTCTCCCATGTCTCCCTCCTGTCTAGAGTCAAGTGAGTTTTGTTGAGAGATCCTGAAGACTGAAGCTTGAGTTAAAAGACACATCTCATGTCGTACTTGCCCAGTTTCTTGTTTTGAATTCATGTCATACTTGCCCAGTTTCTTGTTTTGAATGACCATCTGAGCTTTTGCTGTCAGAGTAGAACACTCTGGCTATTTTTACCTGGTATGTCTTTTCCCTGATAGGTAACTGTTTACTTTGTATTATTTACTGGGTCCTCATTTCTACGCGTACTTTACCAGTTGAGTACACTCTGGCTTTATTCCTTGTCTTAACCTTTTGACACTGCTAACACGTTTGCAGTACCCTTTTATGTTTTCTATAATGCCTGAACAAGGAAAAATGCACAATTCATTTTTATACATTTTCTGTTCATATGGACTAAAAAAAAGAAATATTATGGACTGTAGCTAGAAATGTCCTAATACAAGCCCTTGTGACTACCAGTCAATCCCTACAGTAGTTATCTTTCTAGCTGCTCTTTGGGAGTTCACTGTCTGTACAACAACCCTTTTTCCCAGGAATAGACTGCCTCTGTTGTTGACGATTAAGAATCCCTTAGTTATGTCCCTCAAGTTTTGTAAATTGGGATCTGAAAGCTGTGCCAGCCTTAACTCTCTCTTTGTACTTTTTGGCAGTTCTCCTTGTAATAGATATCTGTGAATTAGGTGCAGACTCACGGCTAATAACTATTCCTTTACCTAACATAGCTATTTCCAGAGGAAGACTTGTACTTTCTGACAGCTGTGGCTTGATTTCAGACTTTTTCTTGCCACTAGTTTATTTTCCGAAGTTGCAACTTTACCAGCCTCAACCGAATGTGCTGCACCGGCTAAATCTTGCCCCTGCTATGCTTTCCACGTGATTGCCTCCAGGTTTGTCTGCATGTAACCGCACGTACACTGAGTACTGTGTTATGAAAGTCTTTATCAGGCACTGCCACCTTCCCAGTCCAAATGAACTCTGGCCAGTGGCTCTTAAAAGGGGGGGGGGTCTGTCTCATGGCCCTAACCAGAGTGGACCGCTCAGGCAGGTAATATTTCTTTCCAACAACTGTAGGCTTGACACCAGCTAAAACTGATGCAGCATCCTTTTAGTAATGATTTCTATATTCTCTACCTGGCTAAGGTACATGCTTTTCTAATAGTCTGGAACATATGTAGTTTACTATGTTGCTACGTTTATTAGTTCCCTCGTGATGTTTTTTTTCCCCCAACCTGACACTGTGGATATTTGGGCCATGCATACCCTATCTGGTTACATGGGAGATATTTTGCATCAGTATCCTGTTAAGTACACAAGGTAATATTTTTACTTTTGACAGTGTAACCAGCTGTGGAGGTTTCGACCTCCCCCATGGGCACCATTATACCAGTGTGTGTGATGCTGGATACCCTCCTCTTATGCATTTGTCCCATGCTGGCTAAATTGATGTCATTGTTTTTCCACATTTCATTAACAGTGTTGCACTTCTGATCTTCTAACCAGATTCTGAACTGAAAACAAAATGTTATTATCCATTCAGAAACCTAAACTCTCAGCTGGCCAAATGCTGTACTCTCATTATGTCTCCAAGTTATGGAATAATCTCCCTCCCCCACAAATCAATCGGTAATCCTGCTTCCTTCAAAAAATCCCTCAAACTACATTTTTCCTCTCACTGGCTATGCTCCTGTACCCCCACCTAACAACCCCAACACCTGAATTTCTTCTCTTACTATATTCACAGTTTAACTGTTGCAATTCACTAAGGATTTTTCTGTGTGTACTCCACCATAATTTGCCAGCATATAACTTCCTTCCCACACTTTACACAGTTTAACTATCACAAATAGTAGGAATCTTTTATGTAATTAATGCAATTACTATGTCCTGTTTTTACTCATGATAATGTAAGTATAGCAAAGACAATGTCCTATTTTTTCTTTTCAAATTATCTTCTACTCCTTCTATATATCAAAATTGTTTCTTTTACTTATGTATGTATTACTATTGGATTGTAATTATATAATTCTGTGGAGCTCTTCTCCCTGGGCCTCCACTGAAAATGGGCTCTTCTTGGCCCAGTGGACTTTCCCAGTCAACAAATGGAATAAATAAATAAATTCTTGAGTCCTCAAGCAAGTAACTAATTGCTTGTTGCCTTATTAGGATACCTTCTAGTATTTCAAAATAAATAACTTGAGATCCATGCACCCACTTATGAAAGTGCTTATTGCTGGAATATAGCAACCCCATTGTCATCTGCCTTTCTTGTTTGCTTTCTGATTTTTTTTTCCTCTTAAGTTTTAGGAGTTAGTTTAGAACATTCAAGTAAACGGGGTTTACATTTTTTAAATGTACTGTAAATACTACATTAATTACCACATTTCATTTTTTCCATACTGTGCAATCCCCATGCATGGTGCTCTTGTTATTTTGACACTGTGATGCAACTGTTTTATGTTTTTATGTTTATACGATGATAAACGTGCGTTTAACAATCAAGAACTTGCCATTGTTAAGCTTGTAAGTCCACTTATCACAACAACTGTTCTGTCTAATCTTAATATTTAGTTACAGATGCAGGTGAACTCTACAACGTAAATGGTGATCCGGAATTGACGAGTAACCATATTGTTTTATTTTCATTATATTATAAATCTTAACAATTGGACAATTGACTTCACAAAGTATATTGCAATGCTTTAGTTAGGTAATTTATTGTATGTAAGTATCTTCTTCATGCTTAATTTTCATTACAACCTTCTTTTTAGTTGGAGAGTTCTCAGTTCCATGTTTTTAATCATAGCCTAGTACCAACCTATGAACCTATCGGCCCTAGAGCCTCTACAAGCCTAGCCATAACAATTCCCTGGCAATTTCTTCCCACAGTATTTGTCTGAGATTGGTACAGCTCTGTCTGTCTTTTTACAAAACTAAATTCATACCTACTCACAGATCTCTTACCATAGATGCTTACAGAATAACCATACATGTTATTTAAGCATTCGTCAGATTGTTCAGCTCTGCAATTCCAACACATTGTTCATATTTCCATTAATGATTCAAATCAAGTATTGAGCTATACATATACAGAACCAGCTCAGCACATTGTCATTCCATTGCATCCTTATGAACATATGCCTCAAATTCCATGTCTAACAATTCAAGGTAACCAAGCAGGTAAATAATAATAACACAGAGACTTCAGATGGATTAAATGGCCGCAGCCATGTGTTTATTGCCAATCATTGTCAATGACTTTTTCTCTGATAGAAGCCAATTATTATGAGATGTGAGCAAGGCAGGAATATCAGGAAGGCCATTTATTTCTTTCATAGCATTCCCCTAAACCTACAGGACAACAGACAGCACTGTCGATATCCGGCCCTTTTTTATGTATCATACCCATTTCATAACAACTTTTTCCACAGTTCATCACAATTCTTCTGGGTCGCCTTACAAACTGCCAAGGGGGACATTGCCGGGCTGATAATTCCCCTGGCAGCAATCTCTTGGGGCTGTCTGGCCTGCGGAAGGTCCAGCTGAAGAGTCCTGTGACCCCCCCACTTACCTTGGCCTCCCTTACCTTTCCTGCCGTCCAGGTAGGGATCAAGAAGACTGGTTTGGTTTGTTCCCAGCCTTTTCAGTCCTTCCTCTAGCCAGCCCATCCCACCCTCCTACCTATCCTGGCCCTATCTGCCCCCCTCCCCCCACTGAAACCTGAGTCCGAGCTGACCTGCCTCAGACAAATGGCAGCTTGCTGCTTCATAGGTTCATAGGTTCATACTAGGCTATCTGCCCTAGGGCATTTATAAGCCTAGCCAGAGTGTGTTTGGCTTTCGCCACCCATTTTAAATTAATTTTGCTATGCCCTTTTTCGAGGTTAGTATACTGTGCCTCTGTCTAACAGTGACACAGAAATGATACCCGGGGTAAACCTACGATCTCCCATCCACTCAAGATTCCTCTTGAAGAGAGTCAATGAGGGACTCTGCCTAACCTGGACTGGGATTTTATTCCAGAGTGAAGGGAGCCTCTGGATTATGAATCTGTCCCTCCAGCATGTCCTATTTATTTCAGTGCTAAGGTTGAAGTCTCTCGAGCATGTAGCTCGATGGGATTTGGATTTTCTGAGGTGCAGCATGTCCATTAATTCCGGGTTGGACATGGCTTTATACGTCAGGCACAGATCGCCTCTGAGCAGGCGGTATGCCACTGAGTAGAGCTGGAGTTTCTTTAACCGGGCAGCATATGGCATCTGTTTGAGCCCTTTGATCCTCTTGGTGAGGTACTTTTGGGGACTTTCCAGTTGCTGCAGGTGTCTGGTAAGGTACATCCCAAAAGGGGCATTGTACTCAATTATGGGCCTGATGAGGGATGAGTAAAGAGGCACGATGACCTCCCCTGATCTAGATGTGAATCCCTTCATGATTAGGTGGGCTATATAAAATGTTTTTCTAACCACTTTGGCCACGTGGTTGTCAAATGAGAGATTGCTATCAACTTGGGTCCCCAGGTCCCTAATTACTTCTGTACTTAACGGATTACCACCTATGTGGTAATTTGTGAGCACTTTGTTTTTGCCAAAGGGGATGACTATACACTTTTTGGCGTTTAGCTTGAGGCCATGGCTCTGGCACCAGTTGTCTGTTTCTATGAGGCCCTTTTGGAGGATGCTTGTGTCGGCTGGAGAGTCGATTATGGTGCCCAGTTTGCAGTCATCTGCGAACTTGGTCAGCCACAGTCCTTCCGTGTTGGCTTGTACCTCCGAGAAATATATACCGAACAAGAGAGGTCCCAGGACTGAGCCTTGTGGGATGCCACTTGTAACTGGTTTGGAGTCTGACATGGCTCCAGCAATTCTAACCATGTGGGTTCTGTCCTTGAGCCAGTTTGCAACCCATCTAGTGACATAGGGGTTTATATTTAAGCTGGTGAGCTTATCTATAATGCCCGAGTGGGGTATTGTATCGAAGGCTTTTGCGAGGTCCAGGTAGGCTGTGTGGACCACCTTCCCCTCGTCAATGGCCTTGGTGACTGTTTCAAAGAAATCAACCAGGTTTAAGAGGCAGGATCTGCCCTTAACAAAGCCGAACTGGATAGGATCCAGTGTCTGTAGGTCCCCAATATCTTTATTTATGAGGTCCGTGATTATTCTTTCCATAGCTTTGCAGACCAAGCTAGTCAGGCTTATGGGGCGATAATTTCCAGGATCCGTTGAGGCACCACCTTTGTGGAGAGGGACCACTGTTGCTGTACGCCACTTTTTTTGGGTACATATCCTGTAGTAAGGCTGAGATTGAACAGTAGTTTTATGTTTGGGTTTAGCTCTTCTTGGAGTTCATGTAGGACGCAGCCCGGGACACTGTCTGGTCCCATTGATGCTGTGTTTTTTGCTTTGGAGAGGGTGGCTCTTACCTGAGCATCTGAGATGTCAGGGGGGGGGCACCCTGCTGGGATAGATATGTGCCCGTTTGGGGGGGAGGGGGGAAGAAGTTTGCGCTGAACCTGTCAGCTAGGATGTTGGCAATGTATGTGGGTTCGTGTATTTTTGTCATTTTGGACTAATTCTGAGCATATCTGGGAATTCCCACCCAGGTTCCTAACATAACTAAAGAAAGCCTTGTGATTATCCTTGGTGTCCTGTGCAATTTTTCTCTCGAAGCTGGCCTTAGACGATTTTATGAGTGCCCATAGTTTTTGCTAATACTGATCAGAGATGCCTTCCCTTTTTGGGATTTTGCTCTATCATGTAGTAGCTTCCTCCTTCTATTGTATAGTTTGTTTATGGCTGGGGTCCACCAGACAGGACGTCTGCCTTTGGAGGATTGGGTCTTGGTTTTATTTGGGATCGCATGATCCATGCATTCCTGAAGGTGTTCATAGAATGCGTTTATAAAGGATTCTGTGGTCTGGGCCGTATTTTACACAGGCCCGGGGGCTTTAAACGATTCCACCTCGGTTTTGAGGAGTGTGAAATTTGCTTTAGAGAAGTTTTTCACTGTGGTTTTCTGGGCAGGGGGTGGGGTCAGGATGTGAATATCCAGTGAGATTAGTTTATGGTCTGATCTTACCAGTGAGGGATACACTTCTGGTCTGGAGCATAGAGTCCCCATGTTGGTGATGATCAGGTCCAGTATGATTTCCCCTCTTGTGGGAGTGGTAACAAGTTGTTCCATAGCATTTGAGTTTATAAATTCTAGGAACCTTTGGGCTAGGGTGTTGGAGCTAGAGTAATGCTCCCAGTCTGTGTTTGGGTAGTTGAAGTCACCCAATATAATGGTGTTTGGAGAGCCCTTCATATTTTCCAGTGTTCTCAGGAAGGCCGAGTGGGGTTCCTGGGTTTGGGAGGGTGGTCTGTAGCAGGCTATAAACTGGAAGGCAGTTTTACCCACTGTTAGTTGCACATGGATAATCTCTGATGCTTCGTGCTGTGCCACCAACCTGGAGGTGTGGGTATCTTTGACGAATATTGATACTCCCTCCTCCTTTTGTGGTTCAGTCCAAGTTTTGGGGCCGAAAAGCATGGTATGAGGTATAACCTGGTAGTGCTGGGGTGCTCTCGGGAGCCTTGAACCAGGTTTCTGTTACTGCACAGATATCGATGTTCTCCATGCTAAGGAGAGTTTCGAAAAGTGCATCTTGAGGTTTAGACTTCTGGCGTCGAGTAGCATTACTCTTAGTTTCTTATCCCTTGTGATACCTATGGAGGTTGGTTTGTCTTTTGAGCCTTGCCTAAAAAAGGCACTATGGGGTAGCAAGAGCCTTTGCCAATATCCGAAAGCCCAGGGGTGACAGGTGCAAGCCGTCCCTAGCAAAGCATCGTGGCTTGTCGAGCATGTCATCCCAGGCTGACAGGCATTAGATCCCCTTTGAATGACACCAATACTTAAGCCAATTGTTGAAATTGATCATCTTGTCTTCATATTGTGGCATCATTCTTGGTGAGGGTAAGATGCTACTCAAGGTCAGGGTCATACCGGCCTGGGCTACATGCTCAGAGAGCTCCTCTATGTCTCTTTTTCATGTAGTCCAGGGAGGTACGTCTCAGGTCATTCACACCAGCATGGACAATGACCGAGTCATATTTGTACTTGCCTTGGAGTGACCCGAGTGCTTGTGTTATGTGGCGGATCATAGCGCCCGACAGGCAGCTCACCGTGACCTTCTCCTTGTTCAGCCTGGTGAGCGGGACGTCAGTGTGCCTGACGATAGAGTCACCTATTACAAGTGTATCAGGTGTGTTGTTTAGCCTTAAGGGCTGTGACTGTTCGGCACATTGGCTTTGTGAGCTATGTGTTCCACGTGTTTTGTTTTGGGGTAGCGGTTGCTTGGGTGTCTGCTTTGGAGGTCTCTGCTGCTTAGGCAGATTTTTATTTAGAGCCTCCGAGTATGTTTTTGTGTGTTTGTGTTTGGTTTGCTGTCATGGTAGGTCTATGTGAGACTGGAATTGTAGTTGAGTGTGGTTTCCTTCTCCTCCTGACTGGTTACGCCAGTACTGAGTTGAGAGAGCTTAGCCTCCAGTTTGGCTATATGGTTGCATCTCTCACATGTGTTGGAATTTGTTGGGAGGAGGAGAGGGTTGTCTGTGTACATGAGGCAGTTGTAATATTGCCTCAAGATTCCCAGATTCACCAGCTGGACCAGAGAGGAGATTGACAACTGACCTTTGGACATGCTAGAATAGTATTGGGAATTCCTTTATAATTGAAAAAAGGGCCAATGGGGAACAAGGTACTCAAGGGGAGTTTGTGAGGGTGTAGTGCTTTTAATTTTTTAGTGCTGACTTAGTGAGCAAGTGCCAGGTAACTTAAATGCAATGTGTTACAGGTAACTTAAATGCAAAAATGACAAACAGTAACTTTCTTTCAAGTGAAACATGGAAATAAGTACAGTAAGCAATGCAGATATCACTAGGGATCCACAGAAGCGCTGAAAAGCCGCGTTTTAGGTGGAATTAGCGTTTCAGGGAAATAACAAGCAAACAAACAACAAGCATACAAACAAAGCTAGATTCAGCAGGCTTGGATCTAGTCTATGCTACAGCAAACAAGGTGTACCAATTTCAGTAAGAAACAGTTCAGATATGCAGGCACTATAAGCCTTTAACCAGAAATTCCCAGCTCAGAAGGGCAGAGTCCAGCCTCTCCTCCCACAAGAGTGCAGATCATGAACCTTCTTAATGTAAAATAACTGGCCTGAAGCCCAAGTGCTTAAACTAGAACTAATACACTTTTAGAATAACAGACACTGAGCCCTCAATCAGCAGTTCCCAACTTAGAAGGATGTAAGCTACCTGTCCTGCCACCACAGTGCAGGCCGCAAACCTTCCTAATGTAAAACAACTGGTATTTGGCTTTCAAGCTGTTGTTACTTCCCTGGACCCCCTGTCTAGCAGGGTGACTTGACATGATCCCCGACGTGAATTTTCTGTCTCCCATCCAATCATCAGGGTTCCTTTTGAAGAGGGCCAAAGAGGCGCTCTGCTTGACATGTATGGGCAGTCTATTCTAGAGTCTGGGGAGTCTCTGGGTCAGGAGCCTATCCCTCCAGCATGTTTTGTTCCTTGTGATGACAAGGTTTAGATCTCTGGAGCGTGTGTCTCTGAGGGATTGGGATTTCTTTAAGTGTAGCATGTCCAACACCTGTGGGTGTGACATGGTCTTGTATGTTAAGCAGAAATCGCCTCTGAGTAGATGATATGCAACAGAGTATAGGTGGAGTTTTTTTAGATGGTCAGCATAGGGCATCTGCCTTAGGCCTGTGATTCTTTTAGTGAGGTATTTCTGCAGCCTTTCCAGTTGTTGCAGATGTTTTGAGAGGTACATACCAAATGGGGCATTGTATTTTATAATGGGTCTAATGAGGGATGAGTACAGTGGAACAATGACCTCCTTTGTTCTGGATGAAAAGCCCTTGGTGATGAGGTGTGTCACATAGAAGGATTTCCTGACTGTTGTGGTGATGTGGTTATCGAAGGTGAGACCACTGTCCACCTGTGTCCCTAAGTCTCTTATCACACTTTCGGTGTTTAGTGTACTGCCACCTATGTGGTAATTCACGGGTACATGTTTTTTCCCAAAGGAGATAACTATACATTTCTTGGCAATGAGCTTGAGCCCATGGCTCTGGCACTAAGCATCTGTTTCTGTAAGGCCGTTTTGTAGAATATCCACATTATTTGGGGATTCAATAATGGCTCCCAGTTTGCCGTCATCTGTGAACTTTGTTAGCCAGACTCCCTTAGTGTTGGCTTGTACTTCAGACAAGTAGATGTCAAACAAGAGCGGTCCCAGGACTGAACCCTGAGGTACTCCACCTGTCACTTGTCTGGAGCTGGATTTGAAGTCTGCTACTTTTACAGTGTGGGTTCTGTCAGTAAGCCAGTTGGCAACCCATTGAGTGACGTAGGGATAAATGCCCAGCTTAGTAAGTTTATCTATGATTCCAGAGTGGGGGATGGTGTCGAAGGCCTTGGTGAGGTCCACATAGGCTGTGTGGATCACCTTACCCTTGTCCACGGCTCTGGAGACTGATTTAAAGAAGTCAGTCAGGTTCAGGAGACAAGATCGGCCCTTCACGAACCCAAACTGCATGGGGTCCAGTGTTTGAAGGTTGCCAATGTAAGTTTCATGATAATACGTTCCATGGCCTTGCAGTTTAGGCTCATCAGACTGATGGGGCGGTAGTTCCCAGGATCCAAGGTGGATCCCCCTTTGTGGAGTGGGATAACTGTAGCTGTACGCCACTCAGTGGGCACGAAGCCTGAGTTGAGTCTATGATTAAACATGACACTTAGGTGAGGTGCCAGTTCATTTTGTAGTTCATGTGGTACACAGCCTGGGATGTCGTCTGGTCCCATGGATGCTGTGTTCTTAGCTTTGGAGAGTGAGATTTTTACCTGTGTGGCCATTATTACCGGCATTTGGCAACCTTTTGATATTGAGGTGGGCCCTTTAGGGGGTGGGGGGGTGAAGTTTGCACTGAATCGATCTGCCAGGATATTGGCAATATCCTTGGGATCAGTATATTTAATGCCATTCTGTTGTAGCTCAGAGCAGATCTGAGCATTGCCATTTAGATTCTTGACATAGCTATAGAATGCCTTGTGGTTGTCGTTGGAATCTTTGGCAATTTTATTTTCGTAACTAGCTTTGGAGGATTTTATGAGGGATCTCAGCTTCTTACTGAGGCTGGTAAGGGAGTTTTTTGCATTCTGGGATTTTCCTCTTTTCTGCAACAGTTTCTTTTTTTTTTTTTTGTTGTAAAGTTTGTTTATGACAAGGGACCACCAGATTGGCTTCCTTTTTTTGGAGGAGAGCATCTTGGTTCTATTGGGAATGGCACGATTCATGCACGAGTGAATGTGCTCATACAGTGCCTTAGTGTAGGATTCGGCAGTCGAACTTTCAGTTCCCGTCTGCATGGGTGTCATGAAGTTTGTCACTTCTGACTTGAGTAGCATGAAGTTGGCTTTGGAGGAGTTTTTTTATGGAGGTTTCCTTACTGGAGGGTGGGGGTGGATGTGGATGTCAAGGGTGTTTAACTTATGGTCAGACCTGACCGAGGGGGTAACAATAGGTGTGGAGCATCGATTTCCCATGTTGATAATGACCAGGTCCAGGGTATTGGAGCCCCTGGTGGGACTAAGGATTAGTTGATCCAGGGTGTTGGAATTTATGAATTCCAAGAACCGTTGGGCAAAGGTGTCGGTACCCGAGTAGTTTTCCCAGTTAATGGCAGGGTAGTTGAAATCGCTCAGTATTAGGGTGTTTGGTTGTATCTTAATATTTTCCAGTATGTTTAGAAAGGTGTAGTGAGAATCTTGGGACATGGTGGGGGATCTTTAGCAAGCTACACTTTGGATTGCAGTCTTACCTAGTGTTAGTTGCACCTGGAGAATTTCATACGCATTGTTGGGTAACTAGCCTGGTTTTGTGAATTTGGACACTCTTCCACCTTTAGTGTTTCGGTCCTGGTTTGGTGCCCGAAAAGTGTGGTAAGAATTGTAGCCTGGTATTGCAGGGGTGCTGTCTGGAGCCTTGAACCAGGTCTCAGTTACTGCGCAGATATCGATATTCTCCATTTTTAGGAGTGCCTCGAGAGAGTGCATTTTGAGGTGTAGACTTCTAGCATTGAGTAGCATTGCCTTCAGATTTTGCATGCTTGTACCTGTTACGGTGGTGGTTTTGTCCTTTCAACTTTGCCTAAAAAAGGCACTATAGGGTGGCAAGAGCCTTAGCCAGTAACTTGAATCTCAGGGGCGACAAGTACAAACCATCTCTGGCAAAGCATCGTGATCCGTTGATCATGATGTCCCAGGCAGACAGATACTGGATCCCCTTTGAATGACACCAGAAGCTTAGCCAATTGTTTAAGTCAGTCATTTGTCCTTATACTGTAGTATCATTCTGGGCGAAGGCAGAATGCTACTCAGGGCTAGGGTCATACCTGCCTGGGCCACATGATCCGAGAGCTCTTCCATGTCTCTTTTTTCATGTAGTCCAGGAGGTATGTCTCAAGTCATTCACTCCAACATGGACAATGACAGAGTCATATTTGTACTTGTTGTGGAGTGACTTGAGTGCATGCGTCATGTGGCGGATCTTGGCAGCTCCCTGTAATATTCTCCTTGTTCGGCCTGCATTGAATCGGTATAATAATCTTTTTTTTACTTTTTTTATTGATGTTTTTCCTTTGGTTTTCCATTTAGAGCTTTCTTAGCTACTATCACTTCTTTAAACATCAGTGTTTTTGCCTCTTTAGTACACATTGTATTACACCACTATTTTGAGGTAAATTATCTTCCAGGTATAGGTTCATAGATTAGTACTAGGCTAACTACCTTTGCGAGCCATTTTAAGCCTAGCCAATTATCCCTTGTGAGACTTGAACCCTGCACCTTGTGTTTGTAAGACAAACACCTTAACCATTAGGCCACCCTCCCAACCCCAAAGACTTGCCTTAGCTTATTATTCAAGCACGTTTTTGTACTGAAGCAACTCCATGCATTTCCAAAGTGTACTCCCACGAGAGCCTCTTTCTTGATCCATGAATTATGCACGTTGTATGCAGCGACATCTTTTCAAGTTTTATAACGATGTAGAAGTATTTGTGAAAACATTTCCATGCAAAAATTCTACATTATCTCAGTTTAGTTGCATGTTTAGGATTAAAGTACATTTCCCACCACTGGATTAGGACATATTTCCCTAAACTGATCATGTGCGATATCTTTATTTAATGGTTCACTTCTTGCTGTCTCTGCCTTCATGTTGTATTGTCTTCTCAAGTCTAAGATTGTCTTATGTGCTGTACTTATTAGTTTTTTTTTAGGGAAAGGGAATATCTTCAAGATCCAGACATCATCTTACTTCTTTCCTGTTCGCTTATCCGACCCACTGCCAAATTCAGTGCCCTTTGGTTGTAACTATCGCTCAACCGGAAAGGCCTCAACGATTGTTAACCAAAACAAATCAAAGGCCTCATATCCTTTATCTAGCCTGATAAATTAGCAGAGCTATCCTTATACTTAGCAGCCTGACGGCTGCTCCCAAGTGACTTGCACCTTGCCTTTGAGCCGTGAAAGATCCGATCCTATATGACCTCCTATTTCTTTACAAAGCCAGTGGGTGTGCAAGCCATTGACCTTGGGTCCTAAATGCCAGTGGGTGTGCAAGCCATTGACCTTGGGTCCTAAATTTACACCAACAAATGACTAGGCTGGAGGGGCAGGTGGCTATCTCAACATATCCCTAGCGTGTGGAATAAGTAAACACTACAGGTTAAGCAAAGTGCTGCTTTCTTTGCCATTAAGGTTAGTCTTGATGATTGGATGAGTACACGTAAATTTACACCAGGGTTATTGTGTGGCCCTACTTAATTTGACAGGTGCCCTCTTTAAAAGTTGTTGCCACACTTTGCAAGTACTTAAGTGTGTCTTTTTAATGGTGTATATAGCTAGGCTTCTTATGGTCCCTATGGTCTCTCTGATCGCTTGCTGGGTATTATTTCCATGTTCCTATGAAGGGCACAGCAACTGTATCAAAGTGATCTACTCTGATTATAGAAAAATTTCAGAAGAATTTGAATGGATAGGTGAGAGTGTGTTTGTGTGTGAGTTTGTCAGACATATATGTCAGGTGTTCCTAGTACTTTAATGAACTTTTTTTGAGGAAAATATTTTATTTCTGATAAGTCTTAAAACTATTTTAGTTTAAAGTATAAAAATAAAAGTTTAAAAAAAAAAAAAAAAAAAAAAGAGTGCTGGGTAAAGGGCTGATTGTTGTTCCACAGAGCCACCTCTCTTTTTTTTCCCCCAGTCCTCTTGGTGTAGCATCAGCAGCCATCAAAGATCAACAGATATCCACATCTTCTCTAGGTGTTGAGAAGCCCAGTGGGGGTCAGGGAGAAACGCCTTTGTTGCTAACCAGGGAAGGAGCATTTGAAGGGCTTTCACTTGGCTGGGAGGGGAAAGTGGTAGCTGTAATCAGTGTGCCTAAGGAGTCGGCCAAACTGGAGGACACTATGCTAGGTGAGAAACTGTCATCTGGTCTCTATCACTATGGTTAGAGCTGATTTACAAGGTTTTACTTAAGAACTGATGGCTGTCTTTTCAATACCTAGTCAGTTCTGAGGCAGGAGAGAAAAAAGTTCTCAGTTTGAAAGGGTTTTCTGATAAGTAAGTGAAGACTTGTAGAGGGAGGAGTGTGCTTCTGAGAATGCTACTCAGTTTCAGCTTTCACATTTTGAGGAAAACATTCCTACACACATCATCCTATCTTCTTTTCAGAATTGTCATCTGATTTGAACATGTGTTATGATTTAATACAACTACAGATGCCTAAAGCAACTTCAGTTTATCCTGTTTTGCCTGCTTCAGAAGTTTTTCTTTTTTTTAATGTAACCAGACATTACCTCACAAGAAAGCCCTTTGCCATCAAAATATACATTAGATTAAATAAGGTACCCCAGTCTCACAAGTATCTGTTTTCTAATCCCATATCAGAGTCACCATTGATTTCAAACTGGTTACTGCTTTTAACCCCATTTCCCTTAGGTAAAGATTGGAAGACATGTACAGTTTGGTGAACAATATGTATCCTCCTTGTGCTTTAACTTTCAAGATTTTAATTTGTCAAGATCACGTTAAATTTTTTTCTTGTATCTTTTTTTTAGCATTTTTATTAAATTATCAGTAAAGACATTAACAAACGCACATTAATATTAAAAAAGCAAGGCATGTTAACAAATGTCCAGTTATGTACATTGCACATCACATGTTCCTTGTTTTATAACTATCCTCAGTCCAGTGTAACAGAAATTGCTCAATTCCTGCCTTCTGTTAAACCTCACTCCTCCTCCAGAACCTAATTCTGCTTGTATTGCTCCTACAATTTCCATTTATTTCTATGTAATTTGCTCCTTCCCTTTTCTAAAGGTCCCATTTTCAGTTCTTTTATCTCTGTTGCGTTATTCAGTATTTCAAATACAGTTGGTTTAGACTTTGATTTCCAGTTGATTGCTTGGCATCCACCAGAATTAAGTTTAACAAGGCCTTACTATTTGTAGGCAATTCAGATCCTGTGGCTCTGCTCAAAAGAATCATTTCCTTAGTTTCACCCATTGACTCACCCAGTATAGAGTACCCTGTAGGAATTTTTTTTTTTTTTTAATCTGTCAACTTATTACACTCCCAAATCATATGTTGCCAGTTACCCGTTTCTTCCCCATCACACCTCCAGCATTTGCCTTCTGCCTGAGGAAAAATTCTTTGGAGTCTGCTTGGGGTATAAAAATAGGGTCTATATTATAAGATCGACGTTTGAAAACATTGAACAACATATGGTCGACACCATATGGTCGATGTCTTCAAACATCAACCTTATAAAAAGACAAAAAAAAAAGAAAAAAAAGTACCCCAACAGGTTTAAGCAGGGAGGCAAGCCTCCCTGCACCCCCCACATGGGGGCTGCACCACCCACACCCCCGCTACTTAAATATACCAACTCCGAGACCTCGCTACATTGCAGTAAATGGAAATCTCCCCTTACAGAGCGTTCGATATTCTCATGTCGACAGTGTCAGATTTGACATGGTCAACTTTCGACAATATAATATAGACCCTAAAAGTACGCATGCGAACACACTTGTTGCATACTTAGAAGTTATGCATGTATCCTGCAGTTGTTCCCTTTTAAACGTCTTGTCCAGTTTCTCTTCCCAGTCTTTTCTAACATTCTCTGATTCTTACTGTTATCGTGTAATATTTTATATGCCATTTAATTATCCCTTTTTATATCTGATTCTTATTGTTATCGTGTAATATTTTATATGCCATTTAATTTTATCCCTTTTTATATCTGATTCTTATTGTTATCGTGTAATATTTTATATGCCATTTTAATTATCCCTTTTTATATCTGATTCTTACTGTTATCGTGTAATATTTTATATGCCATTTTAATTATCCCTTTTTATATCTGATTCTTATTGTTATCGTGTAATATTTTATATGCCATTTAATTATCCCTTTTTATATCTGATTCTTATTGTTATCGTGTAATATTTTATATGCCATTTTAATTATCCCTTTTTATATCTGATTCTTATTGTTATCGTGTAATATTTTATATACCATTTTAATTATCCCTTTTTATATCTGATTCTACAGTAGGTAAAGCCTGGAACATCCTCCCAAGCCAGCTAACCTCAATATCCTCTGTCAGCTTATTTAAAAGCAAGCTTAAACCCTACCTCAAATCACACTGGCTATGCCCCTGTGTTAACCCAGACTAAGTATCTAACTATTAACTAGACGCCCACAATTCCTAGCCTCCCATGATCATGATCGTGTGTTGTCTCACTAATTTTTAGTGAGCTTAACCTTCCTTAGGATTTTTTCTCATGTAAATAAGTATATACTGTGGAATGATCAAACACCTTCATATAGTATCACAACCTATGTGTTAAATAACACTAGAAATCCATCCTTGTTTGCTGATCTTCTATACTCTTATCTATTGATCTCTATTGTTTTTCTTTCTTAGGTTTTTGTGAGACCTTAGTATCTCTTATCATAAACTACTAGATGTATCTAATTTTGTAATATGTTATAAAGATTTGTACTACACCATTTCTAATGCAAATGTATTAGTCTTATTCATCTATTCTTAGATAAATTTTTCCTTTTTCCTACTGAAATATAAAATATATAATCTTAGGCTTGTACTATAATTGTTAAAACTTCTTATGTACTAAATTGTACTGTTATTGTCTTTGTCTTGACCTTTTATGTTGTTGTAATTTGCGGAGCTTTTCTCCCCGGGCCTCCACTGAAAATGGACATATATCCAGCTGGACTAGCCCAGTCAACAAATGTAAAATAAAATAAATAAAATAAATTCTTATTGTTATCGTGTAATATTTTATATGCCATTTTAATTATCCCTTTTTATAACAGCAGCTTCTGCTCTAGAGTAAACTAAAAACTCTACTGCAGTAGGTGTTTCACTTAGCATTCCCCATATCCCCTTCTCTTGCCTATACTCTGATGGTAGTCCCTGGTAGAGAAGGCAGTCTCTAGCCTGAAGGCCAAATGTCTTCTTGGCCTCATCCCATTCTGCTACCTGTCAGTCTAGTTGTTTGCTCCAAATACATTGGTTCCTTTGCTAGTTTTCTGCAGTAAATTTCAGTCCCCTCTTGCCTGTTCTGTGTATCCCTATTTGCAATCATCCCTATCTACAAAAGCACCTTTCTCCATATTTGTGTTAGCTTAGTTTTTGAAATACTCTATTCTACTTTATGAATATAACATTATATAGGGCTGCTGTTATTCACCTTAATGATCTGTATCCAAAATCCCACTGTCTCCTTATTCCTTGAATGTTCCCCGTTTCATAACCATCATCATCCATTTCCACTTTGAATTATAACTTTCTGCTAGTGTTATGTATAGTGTAGCTCTAAAATATCCCTTCAAATTAGGTAATCCTAAATCACCTTATTGTATTGGAAGGATCAACTTATTCCACTTAACCTTTGCCCTCTTCCTTACCTAGATAAATTCCTTAAAATTCTTTATTCATTATTGCCCACAACTTCTTCTCTGGCTGATAAAAATATGCTTGACCTGTATATAAAACTGATGGGACTAAAATATTTTCACTGCTTGTATCTCACTATCCATATCCATAAACAAGAGCTTTCAGTTTCTCACTTTTTGTATTATCTTTTATTTAGTTTCTTCCCACAAATCAATACCTGCCATAACAGAAGCCTTTTTTAATCCATGCTCAATTCCACTGTCACCATTGTAGCAATTTACATTCCACCAGGTGATAATATCCCCCTACTGGAAAATATGCTTGCTCATATCTCCCAACACATCCCAAATGAAACTGTCATTCTTGGGCATGTCAACATTAACTGGCTATCTCTCTCCTCTCAAAACTCCTCACAACACCTTAATCTCTACGGCTTTACTCAACTCATCTCTGATCCCACTTATTTCAATAACTCCCATACAGCCTCCTCTCTCCTTGACTGGATTTTTGTTTCTCACCCTTCCAAATACCATAACCCTGAAACACTACCAAATTCCCTAAGTGATCACTGCCCAGTAAAAATACTAAGATACACATCCCATCAAGCTAAACCTGAAGGATTTATCAAACACCGACAACTAACAAACTTTAATCCTGAAACTCTCAAATATTTACTATCAAAAGTGAACTGGAATCCCTTAAAACTACTCCCCTTGGATGAAGCTGTCTATTTTTTTTAACTCCACTTTCCTTAGTATTTTAAATTTTCTGGCACCCCTTAGAACAGTCCGCATAAAGTCTAACATATCCCCATGGCTGACCATAAACACATGTGCACTACTATTTATTTATTTATTGTATTTATTTACTTATTTATTTCCAGTTTGATGACCGGGGAGGTCCACTGGGATCAAAGAGCCCGTTTTCAGTGGAGGCCCGGGGAGAAAAGCTCCAATAATGCATATTACAAGCTCCATAATGTTGTCATGTCTTTTGGCTTTTCCCGGTTAGGGGTTGCCACAACGGAACTCCGTTCCGTTAATGATTGGCAGTAGATTTTTACGTGCTGAGTTGCCGGCCCTGACGCACAACCTTCAACGAAGGTATGCCCATTCATGCATGTCTCCACACAGAAGACGCTCTAGCTGAGAATCAAACAGGACAACGTCTTACTGTGAGGCGACAACGCTACCTCAGCACCACCACCTCAGTATCTATGAAGTACAATACATAGTGGAAACAGAAACAAACTAAGCAAATTTTACATACAAAATAGCAAAAACTAAACAAAAGTTAAACAGGAGCTTGGAGAAGGATATAAATCCTAAAAAAAAGACAAAGCATGGAAAATGTGGACTAAAACTAAACATCAACCAGACCTCCAGAAATATAAAGAACTTAGAAGTCTTGCCAAAAGTCACATAAATAAAGATAAGAAAAACTTCTATAATAATCCATCTTCTACCTTTAAATACAACCCTAAAAAGTTCTGGCTCTCTAAATCAAATACTACACCCAGGTGCACTAGTTTCCCCTAACCCTCATCCTGACAAAACACACAAGGAAACTGCCTCCATATTTAACAACTACGTTATAGACTCAATATCCAAATTACTAAATCGAAACACAAACCATCCCACCAACAATAATTGTATTTATTTATTTATTTATATTTGTTGACCGGGAGTGTCCGACTGGACGTAGGTCCATTTTCAGCGGAGGCCCGGGGAGAAAAGCTCCACAGTTAAAATAAACTGACAGTAGTTACATTGGATTACATAGCGATTAACAATTTACATAGCAATTACTTACAACATATTTACAGATGAAGAACATAGTACATCAGTAGACAACTAGAATCTTTATCTGTGAAGTACATAACAGACATTAACAAATGTTACAAGAAGAAGTTCCTGCTGTATAATAAGTACTAGGCTTATGAGCATCTGAGCTTGCTATAATCAAGGTAGTTAGTGGAGTGGAAAGAAAGGTAGTGGTTGGATGGGGAGGGTGATATTAGAGTGGGAGTTGCAAGGGCATAGCCAGCATGTTTTTAGGTGCGCTTTTAGTAAAGTTTTGAAGTGGGTGCATGATGGTATGGAGGTAATTGTGGGTGGGAGGGAGTTCCATAATTTGGCTATGTGCAAGAGAATAGTGCTTCACCAGCAGAGTTATTGGCTTTAGTGATCTGCAAGTGATTTTTGTTGCTGGATCTTAGTGGTCTGGTGATGCGATAGGGTTGGAGTAGATTCTGGAGGGATGGGACATTTAGTGGATGATTTACTAGTTTGGGGCAAGTGAGAGTTGATACCATTGAAGGAGGTGAGGGAGTTCAAGCCAACCCAGTTCAGCAAGTGAGAGACAGTGGCGACTACGGTAGGATGCCCCTGTGGCGAATTTGGCGATTTTGTTGTAGCAGGTCTCCAGCTTGTTTAAATTGCATTGCCTTAGGTTGGTATATATTGGACAGGCATAAAGTAGGGTGGAGATAAGGTGGGAATTTGGTATTGAAATCTTTGCTGCTTTGGTGAGAAGTTGCTTATTTCTGTATAGCGCTCTTAGTTTATTGTGGACTTTTTTATGGTCAAGGATATGTGAATGTCAAATTTTAGTTTATTGTCTATTTCCACTCTTAGCAATTTGATGTGTTCAGTTGGGTATATAGTGGTGTTGTCTCTTGCTGTGGTGTTAAAGTGAGAGTTGTTTTGAGTATGTTTGGTGGGTTGGAAGATGAGTAGTTTAGTTTTGTTTGGGTTGAGTATTAATTGGGCATCGGATAACCAAGTTTCAACAGAGGAAAAGGCTTCCTGTGTGACTTTTTGCAGTTTGGGTAGGGACTGGGCTGAGCAGATGATGGTTGAGTCATCTGCGTATTTTATGAGTGTGCCATGTTTGGTGGCAGAGGCTAGATTAGTAGGGGTCCAAGGATGGATCCTTGGGGAACCCCTATGGATACAGGTAGTTGGGGAGATATGTCATTCTGCCATACAATGGATTGTTGGCGGTCAGACAAGTAACTCAAACCAGTTGGTGACCGATTGTGAGAAGGATAGGTTATTGAGGACAGAGATAAGTTGTTTGTGTGGGACCATGTCAAATGCTTTAGATAGGTCTAGGAAAGTAGCAGAGGAGAGATAGCCATTGTTTTTATGCTGAAGGATAGTGTTAGTAAAGGAGAGTAAGGCAGTGGTGGTGCTATGGTTTGGTCGGAAACCATGCTGAGTATTGGAAAGGAGGTTGTTAGTAAGGAGGTAGTCTGAGACCTGAGTGTATGCATCTCTCTAGTATTTTGGAGAGTGGAGAGAGAATAGCTATGGGGCGGTAATTGGTTAGTTCTGTGGAGGGTCTGCCTTTGTGGAGGGGAATTATATGTGATACTTTCCACAGTGTGGGAACATAACTTTCTGACAGAGATCGGATAATCAAGATGGATACTGGGTAGGCCAGAGCATTAGCTGCGATTTGTAGGTATTCACTTAGGAGGTTGTCTGCTGCTAATCTGGTGGTCTTAAGTTTAGCTAAGAGTTTTTTTATGTTGGAGGTAGGTACAGGAGAAAAAGAGAAGGCAGTGGGGAGATTACTAGTTGAAGGTGTAGGTTGGAGGGGAGGGGGTTGTGTTGTTTAGCTAGTGATAGTATGGTTTGTGTGAAGTGTGTGTTGAATGAGGTAGCAATATTTTCTGAGGAGTGAGGGATGTTAGGAGGTGGGGTACTGACTTTACCTGGGTGGAGGATGGAGTTTATGGAGGACCAGAATTGTTTGGGGCTGTGTTGAGAGGAGTATAGGGCAGACTGGTAGTATTGGAATTTGTCCTGTTTTATTAGCTTTTTGACTGTATTGCATAGTTCTAGGAATTTCTGTCTAGTTGAGGGGGTGTTGGTTTTGCGCCAGTGCTCCCAGGCTTTATCCCTGTTTTTCATTTCTGACTTAGTGGTTTTCTGTAGCCATGGGGAGGGTTGTGCTTTGATTCTGGAAAGTCTTATGAGGGTATGATAATTAAGGATGCTCAGGAAGGTAGTATTAAAAAATTCAACTGCGTCATCAAGGCTGAGGTACTTTAGAGGATGCCAGTTGCATTCTTTGAGGGATGAAATGAACGTGAGTGGATTAAAGTTTCATTTTTTACGTATTTGACGGTAGATGACCGGTTTAGCTTGGTATAGGTATTTTTTGAGTAGGAATGTTGGGGAGTGATCACTGAGGCTATCTGATAAGCAGCCTGTTATATATGACTGGGGGCTCTTACTGACTAGTATCCAGTCCAGGGTAGTGTGCTTGCTGGAGTTTTTATTTATCCTGGTTGGCGACTGGACTAGTTGGGTGAAGCCATGAAGGTTTACATGATGAGTTGGATGGTTGCCAGAACAGGATTGCCAGTCAATATTGAAATCGCCTAAAATTATAGTTTCTTGGGGGAGATGGTGGGTAGACCAGCTGAGGAAGTTTTCTAGTGGAGGGATGTTTTGGCCAGGTGGGAAGTAGCATCCAATTATGTTGATGGTTTTGATTTGGTTTATTTTGAGGTTGGTATATATTATTTCTTCATTGCCTATTTGTGGAGCTGATGATTTTAAGATCTGGATGTTTAGATGCTGTTTAAATATTATAGCTACACCGCCTCCTTTATTGTTTAGCCAGTCTACTCTTAGTATGCCATAACCTTTGGGGAGTATTTGCTCACTGGTAATGTGAGGTTTTAACCAGGTTTCTGTCAGGATGACTATATCTGGGGAGTACAAGTCTATGGTGGCATGGAGTTCATGAACTTTGTTGGATATACTTCTAATATTTAGGCTTAGTAGAAGGAAGTCACTTGGCTTTCTATTGGCTGTAATATGGGAGAAGTTGTGGTTTCTAGTCTGATTATGAGGATTGGGGTTGGAGATGGTAGGGCCAGGGTTGGGGTGGATATCTCCACTTAGGGCTAGTTTAGATATGCATGAGGTTATTAGTTTTCTCAGTTTTTGAATGTGTTTGTTTATAAGGGAAACTTTATGATTGTGCTCTTTGGGTAATAGGTATGGTGGGAGGGTTACTGTGTAAAGTTGTAGGGATGCTTTATGCTTGAGTAATATAGTTGGTAGAATATGTGGGGGGTGCATAGGGATGTTTCTTGAGTTGGTGGGAGGGGAGCTGATTGAGGGTGAGACATGAGTGGTGGTGTGAGTAGTTGTACAGTGGTAGTGGGGGAATGATGAAGCTTTGGTAAGATGTAAGATGTGCAAGGAGAGTGCATGCTGTGAGCATAGGTAAGGTATGCTTGTACATGTTAGTTGAGGAGGTGTAATAGTAGTGGGAAGATGGAGGAGGTAGTGTTGGCTTAGTGCTGTGGTTGGCTACTGGAAAGATGGGAGGGGTTTGTGCGTGTAATAAAGGCGGGACCACTGGGGGCGGGAGGGAATAGGGGCAGGGTGGGGAGCGAAGCGGGTAGAGACCCTGTTAGTTGCTCTTATGAGGGGGCTGGAAACAATCAAGTAACAGAGTTAACTGATAAATGAACATATGATAGTGACAAGGGTGGTTGTAGTTGTAAAAATGGTGCCTGCCACAGGTAATATTTCTTAACTTTGAGATTGTCTTAAGGTAATAAACAGGGAAGGGGGAGGGGAGAACAAGGGTGTGAGCAGGCAGTTCTTTGTACTGCTGCTAATGAGCCAAAGCAAAGACAAGTTTGTGTTTAAGAAACAATCACAATTGACCAAGGACTGCTCTGAAACTGTAAGTCATTTCTTAACCATTTGCCAGGTGGAAAAACAGGATAACCTTGTATCAGTAGGCTACTGTGGTCTTAGTTTAAATTAACAAACACACAGTATTTATCAGTTATGGATACTGTTTGCTAATAGAAGGGAATAAGAGAGAAAGTGGTGTGTGTGTGTGTGTGTGTGTGTGTGTGTGTGTGTGTGTGTGTGTGTGTGTGTGTGTGTGTGTGTGTGTGTGTGTGTGTGTGGTGGGGATGGGGGCAGCTTACAAGCCAACGCAGAGTGCTCTCCAGGGGAAAAGTAATATTGGCTCAAACAGGTAGAGACATACTCAAAGTTAACTTTAGGTGTTTGCAGACAGTTCAGACCCGGACTGCGCTTTTCTTATAAGAATGATAAAGGTGGTACAGCAGTTGAATACTTGAGTGGTGTTAGGTCTAGAAAAAAAAAAAGAGTACAGAGAGGAGTAAGCACTTTGAGATGGTAAAGATATATTAGAAAGATTACAAAAAAACAAACTGAGCAAATAGCTACTGTATATGCAGGAAAATGTCTTGAACCAACAACTAGTATATGCACATACTGAGCCAATTGGAAACACATCTGTTAGAAAAACCTCAAGACAGTTATGCAGTCACAGATAAAAATACAGCGAGCAGCACTCTGTCGAAGTTGTCTAATATAATTCTATCCACCAGTAACAGCACAATTATATAGAAATAATTTAGACACCAGTATGAGCTGTCTACACACAACACAATTACATGAATAACATTAGTGAACAAGGTGCAGCTATGCAAACAGACCATACTAGTATACTAAAAACAAATTGGTGCAGACAAAATGCTAGCATGGCATAGTAACTTCCAGTAATAAAGCATAAATCATATTAGATGTCTAACACAATTCAACATAAACATATACAGTTGTAAAATGTCTAACACAATTCAACACAACTATAAATAATAGACCTAATAGCTCAGACTCTTCCATCAGTAGTAACCCTACCACTACCTTCTTCCTCAAACCTGTCTCCACTAACATTATTAAAACTCTGCAATCGAAATTAAAACCTTGCTCCACATCTGTAGACCACATTCCCTCCGCATTCATTCAGGCTGCTGCTGATGTTCTTGCTTTCCCAGTTTCTATTCTAATAAACCGCTCTGTTACAGAATTACAGTCCCTTCCATATGGAAGCAATTTTACGCCATTCCAGTGCACAAAGGAGGAAACTCCACCGATATAACTAATTTTAGACCCATAGCCATACTCTCACCACTCTCCAAAATTCTAGAAAAATGTATACACTATCAAGTCTTGCACTACCTTCTGCAAGAAAATCTACTCACACCTACCCAACGTGGCTTTCGTCCCATGGGCAGCACTACTACAGCTCTCCTGTCATTCCTAAACTCTGCATCACTAGCTAGAGACAGTAACAAACTTATTTCCCATATCTTCATTGACCTCTATAAAGCCTTTGATACAGTCTCTCATAAATTTCTCCTTAAACTAGCAAACTTGCACTTATCTCTGTCCACCATATCTTGGTTTAACAGCTATCTCTCTGATAGACTCCAATCAGTCAAATGGTTCTCCGCTTTCTCCCCTCTTCTTCCTGTTAAAATGGGTGTTCCACAAGGCTCCATCCTTGGGCCACTTCTTTTTAGCATCTTTACCAACCTTCTCTACTCTTCCTGTCCTGGATCCTCACTGATATAATATGCAGATGATTCTACACTTATCACTATTGCCAAATCACCACCTCAACTAAAATCAAACACACAGTCCTCTTTTAACTCTGTAGAAAACTGGCTATCTGAAAACCAACATCCTTGATCCAAAGAAAACCAAATTACTACTCTTTCTTCCTAAAAACCTTAACCACATAAAGTCTTCCTTCTCCATACTGTCACAAAATAATACTCAAAATACAGGTGGACACCAGTACAAAACTCTTGGGTGTTACTATTGATGATAGACTAACCTTTGATTTACACGTCAATAACTGTATCCGAAAAACACATCTCAAGCTAGGTCTCATCTTACCAAAACAGCAAAACTAAACCTTTCAAATGCCTATCTCTCACCCACTTTACTCCTATAGCTCCCAAATTCTCACCAGCCTCAACACTGGACTACTAAACAAGTTAGAAATAACTTATAACAGGATTGCCAGATTTGCTGCCCAAACTTCTTACAAGTCCCATCAGTGTCTCTCACTAAAAGAACTACATTGGCTAGAATTACTAACCTGCTTCAGTATAATCAGTTTCAGATTATTCATTCCATTCTCTACAAACCCTCTTTCTGTCCAGTTATCTCATCTCTAATCTCTCATTACCTACCCACTAGATTACTCCGCAGTTCTGAACAAAGCCTACTACAAATCTATAAACCAAGGACCAAAATGGGTCACCTAGTCTATAGCTTTAACCCTACCACTAGATATAAGATCCCTTGAACATCCCAATCAATTCAAAACCGCTACAAAAAAATACCTTCATGAAAAATGGACCTGCCAATGTAATTATCCCCCGTAAACATTCCCCTATAACCCCGTAAACACCCCCCTATAACCCCGTAAACACTCCGCTATAACCTTCTACTGCTCTTCTCTCTTCCTTCCCTTCAATAAGCAAACTTACTACTTTATCTTCTCCTCTTGGTACATCACTGTACAAACATAGCTAGTAAAATATTTCAGCGATGTAACTACTGCACTATTATGTATATAATATGTAATTATGAATGTATCCCTCTGATGAATGTATTTCTATGTATTTCACTTGCCACAGTTTAATGTATGACACTGTAATGCAATAATGTGTGGTACTGATGAATGCAATGAGTGGCACTGTAATGCAGTAATGTGTGGTACTGATGAATGTAATGTGTGGCACTGTAATGCAGTAATGTGTGGTACTGATGAATGTAATGTGTGGCACTGTAATGCAGTAATGTGTGGTACTGATGAATGCAATGAGTGGCACTGTAATGCAGTAATGTGTGGTACTGATAAATGCAATGAGTGGCACTGTAATGCAATAATGTGTGGTACTGATGAATGCAATGAGTGGCACTGTAATGCAGTAATGTGTGGTACTGATGAATGTAATGTGTGGCACTGTAATGCAATAATGTGTGGTACTGATGAATGCAATGAGTGGCACTGTAATGCAGTAATGTGTGGTACTGATGAATGCAATGAGTGGCACTGTAATGCAGTAATGTGTGGTAGTGATAAATGCAATGAGTGGCACTGTAATGCAATAATGTGTGGTACTGATGAATGCAATGAGTGGCACTGTAATGCAGTAATCTGTGCTACTGATGAATGTAATGTATGACACTGTAATGCAATAATGTGTGGTACTGATGAATGCAATGAGTGGCACTGTAATGCAGTAATGTGTGGTACTGATGAATGCAATGAGTGGCACTGTAATGCAGTAATGTGTGGTAATGATGAATGCAATGAGTGGCACTGTAATGCAATAATGTGTGGTAATGATGAATGTAATGTGTGGCACTGTAATGCATAATCTGTGGTACTGATGAATGTATTTCTATATGTATTCAATATGTAAAGTTTCTATTTTCTGTTGGAGCTTTTCTCCTCGGGCATCCGCTGAAAACGGGCATTTGCAGTCAACAAATATAAAATAAATAAATACTTCATCTTATCCTATCCCATAAATATGTGCATCACCGAACCAATTCATGTGTGTACATAATTTACAGCTATAACCTTTGATTTAACTTCAATAATTTTATATCCCAAAAGACCTGAAACTATCTCAGAATGTTCCACAACACTGAGATGTCCTTTTCTAGATTTATCATGTATAAAATAATATTGTTTGCAAATAAAGCCAATTTTTCTTGATTAGCATACCAGATATGTCCTTGAATTTCTGAGTCTCTTATTTTCTTTGCCAATATGTGTAATGCAAATAACAAAGGGAAGAGAGGGCACCACTCCTTGTTTCCTCTATTCAGACACAACTTGTTAGAGAAGAACACTCACAGTTTAATTCTTGCCTCTGATCCCTTGTATATCTTCTTAATTAACATTAATATTTTATTGGGGAACAAAAATGTTCCATTTCCATACTCATAAAATCCCAGCTTACTCTGTTGAATGCTTTGAGCATGAAGACCCACCGTCAACAGCAGTATTTTCTTAAATTCTGTTTCCCTCTGGATGATCATTGTTCTGTTAATCTTGTCAAATGTTTGCCTCCCCTCCACAAAACCACATTGATCCATATCTATCATTTTGGCAATACCTTTGGTATTCTTTTAGATAGTATAGACATAAACGCTTTATAATCATGTTTTAAAATTGAAAAGGAGTCTATATGAAGCAGGGTAGAATGGGTCTTTACCATCTTTTGGTATTACAGAGAGTGCATCTTTCTTTGAAGATGGTGATGCTGCCCCTCCTTTTAAAATACTGTTAAACAAAACGTTCCACACCTTTATTACTTTCTTCCTTCCAAATTTCGAAACTTCCACAGGAATAACATCTGTTCATGGAGACTTTCCTGCAGATTGATTATACATCATTGTTTTTATCTCATCTCCTATCTTAACTGTTAATTGTTAAGCCTCAACTACCTCTAACCTTGGCATACTTAACTGTTCCAATAAATATTTACATGTGTGCTCTTTACTGATTTTTATATATACTTTTTACAAATGTGCTTACAATTTCTGAAATATCTTTAATAACTCTAGAGGATCTGTTTATTTTTCTTGCTATAGGCTCCCTTAGTTTGGCAACAACCCTTTCTACTTTTTGTTGCCTAAGGTTTTGTGCTAAAATGTTTTTGTGCTCTGGAATTATCAGAAACAGCTGCTTAACAGTAATCTTTCTAAACTCCTGCATATTATTTAGATACTCTCTTATTTTCTCTCTAGTACTGTGTAGCTGCGTCTCTTCTGATTTGAGATTCTTCTTATTCTGTCATACTTTATCCACAGGAGGTGGGGGGGGCAACACAGGGGAACAGCCCCGAGACACCTCTGGCTCCAGGGAGAAGCAAGGTGAATGGGGCCAGGGGAAGCTCGAGCTGGGTGAGATTTTACGGGGGACTCACCATAGTTCTAAACAAGTCCCTATTGAACCTGGTTCAAGTTTTGGAATTCATTGGAGCTTGGTTAAACACCATTCAAGCCAAGGTTTTTCTGATTCTAGACAGACTTTAGTCCTTCAAACATCATGTCTTGTGCATCCTTCAAGCTCAGTCTTCCCCAGCAGAATCTGTTTTATGGACGTTGGGGTCCATGGCGGCCATGATCACCCTCGTGCCCACGGCTCGGTTGCACATGAGGGTGCTCCAGTGGACTCTTGTTGTCCAGTGGTCCTTTCTAGATCTACCACTGTCCCATCCTGTTTGTTTATCTCGAGCCTGCAGGGATTCTCTTCTCTGGTGGATCCAATCCCCGGACTGTCATCAGGGTCATCTGTTTATTCTTTCTACCCCGCTGAACACAGTGACCCCGGATGCCCCCCTACTCAGGTGGGGGGAGCATTGCTTGGGAAGGACAGTCCAAGGCACGTGGTCTTCACTGGAGACCCAGTTGCATATCAGCATCCTGGAGGTGAGGGCGTTGCTATTGGTGTTGCAAGCTCTTCATGCCCATCTTCCTCTAGGGATGACAGGCAAACATGTCTGTAGTCTGGTACATCAACAAACGGGGAACCAGGTCTTGTCCCCTTTGTCGTGAAGCCATAAGATTGTTGGAGTGGGAAACTCCACCGGCCATTTTCTGGTGGCAATGCACATTCTGGGGTGGGGGTGGGGGTCCAACATTCTAGCTGACAGGCTCAGCAGGTGCATCTTAATGCCTTACAAGTGGTCTCTGAATTCTTCAGTAGCGAAGCAAATCTTTCTAAAGTGGGGTCAACCTTGGTGCGATCTCTTCGCTTCTCCATCCAACTTGAAGTGCAGTGAGTTTTTCGCTCTGAACCCCCCACTGCGGGAATCCCCCAGAGACACACTGGTCCATGCTTGGCCCTCTGGTGTTTTGTATGCTTATCCTCCACTTCCCCTGATTTCAAAGTTCATTCAGAAAGCTCAGTGGCTGGAGAGCTCAGTCATCCTCATTGCCCCATTCTGGCCTCACCAATTATGGTTCCCTTCTCTGTGGTCTTTGCTGGGAAGCTGTCATCCTCATTGCCCCATTCTGGCCTCGCTAAGTATGGTTCCCTTCTCTGTGGTCTCATGTAGTGTGTCCTCCCTGGACGTTGGATCCAGTTCCAGATCTGATTTCACATCCCTTAGGGATTCCACACCCAGATCTGACCAGTCTGAAGCTTACTGCTTGGCTGCTCCAGTTCTCTGGATAGTAGGACTCCTGGATTACCTTCTCTGGTTAAGAAGATATTGGTAGCGGCTCATAAGTCTTCCACTAAGAAGGTTTATTCTAGTAAGTGGAAACATTTTTTGATTTGGGCATCTCAGTGTGACTTGGATCCCTTTACTGCCCCGGTTCCTGCTATTTTAGAGTTTCTGGCAGGTATTTTTCAACAGGGGGCTAGCTTTTCTATGGCTAAAGTTCAGCTGGCAGCTATATCTAACTTCCACGTAGGAGATAATTCAGCTTCCCTGACTTCTTTTAAGTGTTGTAAAGCCTTTTATAAAGGTACTTTCCTTCTTAGGCCCCCAATCAAGGACTCGGTGCCGCCGTGGGACCTTACCTTGGTCCTCCAAGCCTTAGTTTCTTCCCCCTTTGAACCCGTAGCTTCTGTGGATCTGCAGTTCTTGTCTTAGAAGACAGCCTTCCTGATTGCCATTACTTCATCCAAAAAGAGTGTCGGAGCTTCAAGCCGTATCGGTTAAGCCTCCTTAAATGATTTTACATAAAGACAGGTTGTCCTTGCGCATTAAGCCTTCTTTCCTTTAATGTCTGATTCCGAAGCCACTTTTTAATCAGGTTGTCAATCTTTCTGTTTTCTTTCTGAATTTTCAGAATAAGGGAGAGTATAAATTGCACCTGCTGGATGTTCATAGGCAATGACGTTTTTACTTGCGCAGAACAGTCTTTTCGTAAGTCTGATCAACTTTTTGTTTCCTACTCTAAGCCCTTTTTAGGGAACTCTGTATCAAAGGTCACCATATTCTACTAGGCCTATGGCTAGTTCAGCTGCCTTTTGGTCCAGTGTTTCTTTGGATGACATTTGTTCTGCGGCTACCTGGGCATTTTCGCATACTTTCATCTCTCATTACAAGTTGGATCTTCGATCCAGAAAAAGGGCATCCTTTGGCTCCTTCCATGAGGGCCTCCCAGGTTCTTGGTAGCTGGGGACTCTATCCCACAGGTTGAAGAGCAAATAAAAACAACTTCAGATAAACAAGTTATGTACTCACCATAACATTCCATCTGAGTTGCTGCTTTTCATTTGTCTTCAACCATCCCTCCCTCCTTCCCCCTGCCATACGTGGGCTGTGTGGATGACTGGCTGGAAGAGACATAGCCCTTACTTTGGCATAACTTATTCTTTCCTGTGGTGCTCTCCTGGTATTTTTGCGAAGGTATAAGGC
Source organism: Protopterus annectens (assembly GCF_019279795.1). Taxonomy (NCBI): domain Eukaryota; kingdom Metazoa; phylum Chordata; order Ceratodontiformes; family Protopteridae; genus Protopterus; species Protopterus annectens. The sequence goes on along the minus strand of NC_056736.1, from coordinate 684,133,424 downwards.
ATTGAGTCCGGTTGGGATGCTATAGTTGATAGCAAACTCGAGATGGGGCATTATGGGTAGGGGAGGATCTTGGAGCTCAGATCCAATGTTGGAAAATGCGGCTGAGTCAGATCCATCCCAGATCTGTGTCCACAGTTTGAAGACCAATGAAAGCAACAACTCTGATGGAACTTTATGGTGAGTACGTAACTTAATTTTTCTTATCATCCCATTTTAACCTATGTCACATTTTTCAAGACTTTTTGGTATAACAGAAATCCTCAAAGAAAACTAAATAAATTTTCAAAACACCCCCATAACCTGTTATCTTGGAACAAATGCAGAAAACAATGTACATCTTAAAAAATGAAGCTTAATCATTTTGATAGAACAATTGCCCCAAATTGACAACTGCAGACACAGGCATTACCTAACTGAAAAATTAAGGTTACCAATGCTAAAGCTCATGTTACAGCCTGTGCCTCCACTTAGACTGATTGCTGTCTGTTCTTGTCTTATCTGGTTTCCCCTTTAGAATGCTAACTTTTACCCTTAAAAAATGCATTGGCTATTTTAAAGCGGCAAATAGATGAAAGAAGCATGCAGAACAGACCACCAGCAAAATCCAAGTTTATTTAAGTGCTTTTCGTTGTTTCAGACTTCATCAAAATAAAATCACATGATCATGACAAACATTTATACATCACCCCACTTGGTTAATGTAAATACATCGTTTTTTTTTTTTGAGGAAATGAAGTTAATAAAATTGTTAAAACTTGATATTCTTGCAAAAATCAAATTAAAAATACAACTAATAAACCTATAAAAAAATACATCGATTTAATTTTAAAACAGAACTCAAGGAAATTCTGTCATTAAGACCTGGTACTTGGCAGGCATTAGTTTTAATCTGCCATGTTAATTCCTTAAATTGTAGCCATTCAGCCGTTGGTACCCCTCTTGCTCCAAAGTCAATATGGTCTATGGCCCCAAACTTAAAAGTATGTGTGGGGCATGCACAAATGTGCTTATACAAAGCACTATTTATGTTTTTATTCCTGATGTCATACAAGTGTTGATACACCCTTTGCCTCAGTGTTCTTTTGGTCTTACCAATGTAGAAGCTGTCGCATAGATCACACACTGCGACATACACCACCCCATTTGAGTAACAGAAGTATTTCTTCCTAGGTTTTACCATACCATAACCAGTGATTTTGATGGCCTTGCCTTGAAACATGGCTGGACACTGATTATATCTCCCGCATTTGTAACAACCACTCAGTGTGGGTGCACTAGAGTCTCAATAGGCCCTCTAGACTAACTTCCCTCTTGTAAACTATAGTGGGCTTGTTTCTCACTACTGAGTGTACTTTGTTATCAATAGTGAACATGTCTCATAATCTACATATAATGTTCCTGATATCATAGAAGTCAACACTAAAAGGAAGAATAAAAGCTCTTGAGAAACTATCCTGTCTCCCAGTCTGGATTGTTCCAGTGGGACCATTCTCATTGGACAATAGGCAAAAAAGTGTCCCAATTTCCCTTTTGCTAATCACCTCATTGGCAGTGTCTTGAACAAAATTGCCAGGGTAACCCCTTCCGGTCAGCATGTTTTTTTAACTTGGCACACTCATTCAAAAAATCATCCAGTCCTGACACCATTCTAGCTAACCTAACATACTGGCCCTTGACTAGGGCTCTTTTTTGGTGCACCTGGTGCCAGCTGTCAAAATGCAACAATGAGGTGGCTTCCTATACAAATGAGAAGTGAAGTGAAAGCCTTGTTTACATAATCTTTTTTGACTGTTACATCCAGAAAATTCAGTTGGTCGTTATCTCTGGCCATGGTGAATTTAAGGAAGGAGGTGGTGTGGTTAATGTAAATGAAGAACCTATCTCGTTCCTCTTCACTTCCCTTCCAGAAAATCACCAGGTCATCAAGGTACCGCCCGTATAGTGCCCAAGAGTCTTTGTAAGTTGAATTTAAAATAAATAAATCCTCCCAGTGTGCCAGCACAATGTTGGCAAAACTGGGGGCACAACAGGCACCCATCGCTACTCCTTGCTTTTGTTTAAAAAGCTGGCCCTCGAAACAAATGAAATTATTTTCGAGCACAAGCTCCATACATGTACGTATGGTCAAGATGGTGTTATGCTCTAGACTGGAGTTGAAACACAAATATTCATAAAACCACTCCAAGCCCTCATGGTGTGGTATGACTGAGAATAAATCTTTAATGTCGATGGTCACCATAATGAGACCATCGTCATGCATCTCAGGTTTTATTTTGGTGAGAAATTCCCAGGAATCCCTAATAAAGTGCCTCTTCCATCAAGTAGTCCCTTCACCTTGCAGTCAACAAATTTTGCTAAGGCAAATGTCTTGGAGGCCTTGACATCTACTATTGGATGCAGGGGTGGGTTGCTGATTGACTTATGAATCTTCGGGATCTCAAAAATAGTTGGGATCTTTGTTTCCTTGGTGTCTAAAAAAATCGTGTTCACTTAGTTCCAACTGACCATTCAATAGTAATTCATACTGGGGGAGATCAATATTCCTGTAAGCTGTGTTCATCTCATTGCATGAAACTTGAGTGTAAGTGTCACTAAATAACAATTCAAACATTTTACTATTGTATTTGGAAACATCCATCACCACCAACCACCAACCTTGTCCGGTTTCATGATACAGACATCCCTCTTACCCAATATGTCATTGAACAGTTTTTTCACCTTGTTGTCCAAATTAGAGGCTTCAGTAATACCTTTAAACCTCACTTCTGATTTCTTTCTCACAAAGAGTTTCAAATAGGTGAACCAGTGGATGGGAAGGCGGGTATAAAGGTACTAGGTCTAATTAAACAAGAATTCGGTACTGCTGTGTTTTCATTGTCAGAAAAATGAAGGGCCAAATTCAATTTCCTGGTAAACTGTTTCATCTGTACAATAGTTTCAACCAGGTTGGCCCCTTTTGCTGGTACAAAATTCAACCCTTTAGAAAAAAGTTCGGTCCACTCCCCATCAATCATCAGGTGACTAAGACTGTAAATACTGAAATCACCTTGCACATTTTTAATAATTTTTACATGCATTAGAATCCTGTTCATGACACACCAAAACATTACTCATCTCCAGTGTTGGGGTTGAGCAACCCCCTCCCCCTCCTCTGTTGGCCCTGGTACTGTCTCTGGCCATACCTCCAACTCGTTTGATTCGCATCCCTCTGGTTCATCAATCTTTCCGATCTCAGAGGGGGGGCTCTAAAGGGGCTCCAGATTCCATGTCATCACTATCCAAGTCAACATTTACATCCTGATGAGCTTGCCCATTAAAAAAACTAGTTTGCTGACCTAGTGGTGGTTCCAGGTAAGCCCTACCACCATCATAATCACGTTTGTCTATAACTAGTTTATTTTCTTTTTGTGTTCTAATGTCACCAAGATCATTGTCAACCACAGTATCCAAGTCAACATTTACATCCTGTTGAGCTTGCCCATTAAAGAAACTAGTTTGCTGACCTAGTGGTGGTTCCAGGTAAGCCCTACCACCATCATAATCACGTTTGTCTAGAACTAGTTTCTTTTCTTTTTGTGTTCTAATGTTACCAAGATCATTGTCAACCACAGAAAGCACTTTGTAAAAATCATGCTTTTTGTGCTCAAATAAAAGGTAATTTTTTATGCTAGTATCAAGTTTGTTGATTTCAGTCAATAAATGAGCCATTTTCCTGTTGTCAACAGTGAGCAATTGCACCTACTCACAGCCTTGCCTGTTGAGCAGTTTGATTAAATCATGATGTAACTGAGAGTCTTTAACCAGTCCAGTTGGATATCTCCACATACAGAGGCCCTTGGGGACCTGCTCACGTTTCAAACATTCATTTAAATAACTGTTTTCCAACTTTTTTTTTTTTTTTTATATTTAAAAAGAAGTTCTTGAATCTACAGTACCATTAGTGTGTTGCCCAAGTCCAGCGTCGTAGTTCCATTCTGTATCACTTCTAAGCCATTGTTCAACCGAAAAATCCAATGTTATGTCATTCCCATTGCTTGGCAAGCTTCCCAAATGAATGCTCAGCTCGCCATGAACCTCCTGGTTAACAGCCACGCCTCCTTGAACTCCATTACCCTGACTGCTCACTCTCTGAGCTGGGGTGATGAATGACCTCTGCGAGGCCTGAGAAATAGACTCAAACTCCATGAACAGGCTCCGACCCATTTGAAATAAGCCTGTCAATTTTCTTTTATATATTTTTTATAGGTTTATTTGTTGTATTTTTAATTTGATTTTTTGCAAGAATATTAAGCTTTAACAATTTTATAAATTTTGTAATTTTTTTTTTTTTTTTTGAGGAAATGATGTCTTTACATTGGTTAGGTGGGGGTGATGTGTGTGTGTGTGTGTGTGTGTGTGTGTGTGTGTGTGTGTGTGTGTGTGTGTGTGTGTGTGTGTGTGTATGTATATGTATGTGTGTGTATATATATATATATATATATATGTATGTATATATATATATATATATATATATATATATGTTTGTCATGATCATGTGATGTTTGTCATGATCATGTGATTTTATTCTGGTGAAGTCTGAAACTTGACAAAAAGTGCTTAAATAAACTTGGATTTTGCTGGAGGTCTGTTCTGCATGCTTCTTTCATCTATTTGCTGCTTTTGAGTAGTTGGTAGTGGATTTTGCGAAAAGGATGGACATGGCTGTGATGAATATGTATTTTAACAAGAGGGAGGAGCATAGGGTGACATACAAGAGTGGAGGAAGATGCACACAGGTGGATTATATCTTATGTAGAAGGGCCAATCTGAAGGAGATTGGAGATTGTAAAATGGTGGCAGGGGAAAGTGTAGTCAGGCAGCATAGGATGGTGGTTTGTAGGATGACATTGGTGATCAAGAAGAGGAGGATGAGTGTGAGGGCAGCACCAAGGATCAAATGGTGGAAATTGAAAAAGGGTAATTGTGAGGTGATGTTCAGGGAAGAGTTAAGACAGGCACTGGGTGGCAGTGAAGAGTTACCGAATAGCTGGGTAACTACAGCACAGCTAGTAAGAAAGATGGCTAGAAAGGTGCTTGGTGTGACATCTGGAAAGAGGAAGGAAGACAAGGAGACCTGGTGGTGAAATGAAGAAGTACAGGAGAGTATACAGAGAAAGAGGGTGGCGAAGAAGAAGTGGGATTGTCAAAGAGATGAAGAAAATAGACAGGAGTATAAGGAGATGAGGTGCATGGCAAAGAGAGAGGTGGCGAAGGCTAAGGATAAGGCGTATGAAGAGTTGTATAAAAGGTTGGACACTAAGGAGGGAGAAAAGGACCTGTACCGATTGGCTAGACAGAGGGACCGAGCTAGTAAAGATGTGCAGCAGGTAAGTGTGATAAAGGATAATGAGGGAAACGTACTCACAAGCGAGGAGAGTGTGTTGAGTAGATGGAAAGAGTACTTTAAGGGTTTGATGAATGAAGAGAATGAGAGGGAGAGAAGGTTGGATGATGTGTGGATAGGGAATCATGAAGTGCAGTGGATTAGCAAGGAGGAAGTAAGGATAGCTATGAAGAGGATGAAGAGCGGAAAGGCTGTTGGTCCAGATGACATACCTGTGGAAGCATGGAGGTGTTTAGGTGAAATGGCAGTGGAGTTTTTAACTATTTTGTTTAATGAAATCTTGGAAAGTGAGAGGATGCCTGAGTTATGGAGAAAAAGTGTTTTGGTACAGATTTTTAAGAATAAGGGTGATGTGCAGAGCTGTAGTAACTACAGAGGGATTAAACTGATCAGTCACAGCATGAAGTTATGGGAAAGAGTAGTGGAAGCTAGGTTAATAAGGGAGGTGATGATTAGTGATCAGCAGTATGGTTTCATGCCAGGAAAGAAAACTACAGATGCGATGTTTGCTCTGAGAGCGTTGATGGAGAAGTACAGAGAAGGTCAGAAGGAGTTGCATTGTGTCTTTGTGGATTTAGAGAAAGCATATGACAAGGTGCCTAGAGAGGAGTTGTGGTATTGTATGAGGAAGTCGGGAGTGCCAGAGAAGTATGTAAGAGTGGTACAGGATATGTACGAGGGTAGTGTGACAGCGGTGAGGTCTGCGGTGGGAGTGACGGATGCGTTTAAGGTGGAGGTGGGATTACATCAAGGATCAGCTCTGAGCCCTTTCTCATTTGCAGTGGTGATTGATCTCGTCTGTCAACCTGTCCAACAGGAGTCCCCGTGGACTATGATGTTTGCAGATGACATTGTGATCTGTAGTGAGAGTAAGGAACAGGTGGAGGAGACCCTGGAGAGGTGGAGATATGCTCTAGAGAGAAGAGGAATGAAGGCCAGCAGGATCAAGACAGAATATGTGTATGTGAATGAAAGGGAGGATAGAGGAATGGTGAGGATGCAGGGAGTAGATGTGGCGAAGGCGAATGAGTTTAGGTACTTGGGATCAACAGTTCAGAGTAATGGTGAGTGTGGAAGAGAGTACAGGCAGGATGGAGTGGGTGGAGAAGAGTGTCGGGAGTGATTTCTGACAGACGAGTACCAGTAAGAGTGAAAGGGAAGGTCTACAAGAGGGTAGTGAGACCAGCTATGTTATATGGGTTGGAGACAATGGCATTGACAAAAAGGCAGGAGTCAGAGCTTGATGTGGCAGAGTTGAAGATGTTGAGATTTGCACTGGGTGTGACGAGGATGGACAGGATTAGGAGTAAGTATATTAGAGGGTCAGCCCAGGTTGGAAGGTTTGGAGACAAAGCCAGAGAAGCAAGAGTATGTTGGTTTGGACATGTGCTGAGGAGGGATGCAGAGTATATTGGGAAAAAGATGCTAAGGATGAAGCTGCCAGGTAAGAGGAAAAAAGAAAGGCCTAAGATAAGGTTTATGGATGTGGTGAGAGAGGACATTCAGGTGGTTGGTGTGACAGAGCAAGATGCAGAGGACAGGAAGAAAGGGAAACATTTGATCTGCTGTGGCGACCCCTAACGGGAGCAGCCGAAAGAAGAAGGAGAAGAGTAGTTTTACTTTGTTTATTCATTGGCTATTTTAAATAAAATTAAATTGTACACTGTTCTGCTAAATACACTGAAGTGTTAAGGCTGCTAGGGAAGCTGCTGTTTATTATTCATGTCAAGCAATTTCAAACGTTGTATTCATCTGCTTGCCCTTGAACCTTTTAATTTTACATTTCCCTCAGCAAACTATGCTCAGAACTCTCAAGATTAATTGCTTGCACCCACAGACATCTTGTCTCCATGGAAACATAACAGAATGTACAACTGCCTTCAGCTACAGATTTAAATCCTGCTGAACATTTGCTACAGGAAAATGAATAATATTTCATATGCAAAAACTTAGTACTTCTCATGGCATTAATCATTTTGTTATTTTTTCAAGCCTGCTTTCTAACAGAAAACACTTGTTTAGATTAAGCCAAGGGCATTAATCCAGGCATTTGTCTACCAACAATAAGAGAAAACAAATCAACTCTACATGTAATTTAATCAGTGCTCTTTTACACCCTGTCCCCATCCACAACAGCCCAATATTCCAGAATATTAACTTAAACTTGCCTTTGTCCTGCATTTTTCTCTTTCTACATTCTGATGTCTGTATTTCTTAAAACTACAAATGTACTTGTGTATTTTAATATTTTTATCACATTCAACAATCACTGAAAAGACTCACCCTCACCCCCATATTTTAAGTTACCCGATCACATACTACACATTGCGGTATAACACACAGTTTATATCCTGAAAGTTCTAGTTACTACTAAGAACAGAAATTGTTTTATGGTTTCTCTCTCTCCTTTTAGTGTCCTTCTAAACATTAATGACTTTGAGGTGTATATTCTTTACAGTCCACCCACTAGTTTAACAAAGCCAACAAAATAGGGTTGCCACCTTTTCAAATGCCCAAAGTGGGACATTTTTGGTACAAATGTCAGATTTTGCAGACCGAAGCATACCCACAGCCAGTACTGGGGACATAACTTCATTTTTTTTTTTTTGCCTAAATAAAAGCGTATTCTTGTAGCATTTTAGTTGCTTATTCTGTTTCTTATAACATTTAGGTGTTTCAGATACAGAATAACTGTTTTCTGCATCCGTTACATAAAATATAGGAAACACGTTATGATGATGTGCTTTTTAATTGTAATAACTTTATTTGAAACTTTAAACTGTCCAAATTTTTGCAGACTGTCCAGGTTTTTTGCCTCTTATTTTTGGTCTGTTCCTCATAAAATGTGGGATTTTCTGGCAAATCATCAGTGATTAATGTCACTAAATTTCAGTGTTGTAGCCAGAGAATTTAATTTTGTACTTGTGTGCTGTTATCGTAAGTTGCTGGCTGGCTGGCAGAATTTTTATATTTTTGTCCCTAATTGCCTTCGCAGCTGCAGAGCATAAAACAAACTGCTCTACAGCTGCGACCTTTATTGGGCTCTTCTAGATAAATCCCCACCCCCTCCATTCCCTTTAGCCAGTTACAGTTTAAATTACACCACCCAGACTTAGCAGGGAATCCCTCTTACTGCAGGTCCGGGTTGGTGACGTAGCCGCATTGCCGTGGAAAAACCAGAAGTATTTTCGGCTTTTCCACAGCAACGGCAATTTCGCGAGCTCGAAGGGGAAAACAGGACTTAAGTCCCACTGTTGGTGAATGCGGGAAGCGGGATGAGAAAGCTCAACCCATGAGTGTCCCGCTAACAACGGGACGGGTGGCAACCATACAACAAAAGTGTCTTTCTTGGTCACTTTTTTATTACAAAGCCATATTTCACAAATATGATTGCTGCTTTATTGTCTCCCATGTATTCACTAATTTCAGAGTTGTTGGTCTTCCTGTTCATTTGCCACCGATACCAGACTCTGGTTCAAGTCCAAGGTACTCCAGATTCTTCTAGTCCATTCCTGTGCTTTTTTTCTGTGTGTCAAGCATTTTACTTTGGAACATTGGAAAAGGCTTCACTGGCAGAGGCTCTGTCTGAGCTTTATTGACAGAAGAATGAGAAGCAGAGTTGCCTTCTGTTTGATGGCTCACTTCTTATTGGATAAACTTTTGTGTTTTCTCCTTAGCCCGTACTACATTAGAAATGTCTTTGATCCTCCATGGAAAGTATTCTGAAGACGGCTGGATACAGCAGCTTGAATCTCACACCTGCCCCCCTGACATTCCCTGATTGCTGGAGTAAATTTGCTTCTCTTCTGTCAGGTGTTCAGTGAATATTAATTTTCTATAAACACTCTAATGTTTCGAGCTTTTAACATGTGCTGTTCTGCCACAGTTTTGTCAGGAACAACACTTTTTGCTGATATGATTGCTTCTTTAATTACATAGGTCCTGGCTGCTTTCTCATGGCCAGGTTTGGAGCATAGAAAAAAAAATACTAAAACCAACGACCAACAGCTGAACTGTGTTCAAAATAATAAAGAAGAAACAGGAAATAAAACACAGTGCAGCAACCAGGGCAAACGACATAAAAACAAAGAGGCTCTGTAAAAAAAAAAACTAGTTAATAAAACAGAATTGTAAAAGGATAAGCGCTTTGACATATCATGCTTCATCAGATCCTAACAGACAAAAAAACAGAACAATCTGTTTAAAAATAGGACAGCCAATCACAAAATTTAAACAATTCATGATACAATGGTCTAGATTTCAAAGCAGGTTTCAAAGGTATAGTATAGTTTAAACCAGGTAACCTATGAGGCTGGAGTGTTGCTATCCATTGCATTTCTAATATCTCTGTTTTGTTGACGATATCCCCCCTCTAGCAGACTCCCTAACAATGCCACTAACAGGTATGACATCGAATAACATGTTAATGTCTAAGGTCACCAAAATAAAATTCCTTTCTTGAAAGTTCAAACAGCAGGCACTTTCACCAAAAGTCCGTAGACATTCTTCTGTATCTTTCTGTACTGCAGGTGCTCGTGCCAAAAAAGGTTTAAGTTCCTGTTCAACAAATATTGATAAGGGCTCTGTTTCCCAGCCCTTACCAGCCACAATTGGCCTTAAAGATGGTCTCTCCCTCCTTGTATGTATTTTAGGAAGACCATTAAAAGAGGGAATAACAGGATGTTCTGCAAGCATAAAATTATATTGTTCCATGGACAACATTTCAGACATTAACAAATCATATAAACAAACATGTATTTCCTGTCCAAAATGGTTCACCTCATATTTGGCCACAGGTAAGTATGTATCACTGTCATTCAAGAGTTCCAACATACTTTCAACATATGCACTTGTGTCCTTCACAACAATTTTTCACCACCCTTATCAGCAGGGTGTATGCAGATATCCATGTTGGCTTTAAGTTGTTCAAGTGCTATGCACTCATCTCTAGTTAAATTATAAAAGGTTTTACCACTAGGGTTGGTTAGAATGTTATACAAATCACTCTCACAAACACTGACAAATGCTTCAACCACAGCTGGCAGCTATGGATTGAATAAACTAGGTTTCCTTAGGAGTTGAGGCTTGGACTGTATGTTATCCTTAAACAGTACCTTAAGAGCAACATCCCTTGCAAACTTCTGTAAATCAACAAGGACATCACTAACCTTAGCTGGTCTTGCTGGAACAAAAGAAAGCCTCTTGTCAAGGACCGCTGTTGTAAGCATGTCAGTTCAGTCGAAGAAATATTGATCACTAACGTCTCCGTTGCTTCTGCCAAGCACCTGCTCCTTTCAGCTCAATCGAAGGTCTCCGTCATTTGCACCTTCGACTGGCTGAACGGGCCGTCACATGATTGACCGCCAATCTGAGAGGAGCTGGTAGATTGGGAGGGTCCAACGAAAAAGTTGAGGACTCGTAGGTTGTTTAGGTCTCACCCCTCCCTGTTCAGCTGCTGTGGGCAAATTACGAATCTCCGCTGCTGCCATTGCTGTATTACCTTCATTGTTGACATTCTGTGTAGGAGAATCCAAAATCTCCGAATAAACAAGCTTGTAGGTACAACTGTTGAATCCACTACATCAGTACCATTGGTGTCAGTTGTAGATTTAACATTTAACAAGCCCAGCACTCTTAACAACATTTGATGAACGTGGCCAGACAAAAATATGGCCGCCTTTAAAGTTTCTCACATCTCTTTCAAGTTTCCTTCTCTTAATGAGCGACAAATGTTCATCATATGCAGTTAGGCTTATATACACACTATCAATCTTTTCAGCAAAAAATTCACCTTTAAACCTAGTATTTAGAATGTCCTGTAGCCTAATGGCCAAGTCCATCAATTCTTGTTCAGCAGGTGCAAAAAATTCATTAAGCAAGCGTAAATATTTGAAGCTAAGCTCCAAGTTCAAACTTTGCCACTTACGTAGTAGTTCCGGATAAGTGTCTCCGTATGTCGGCATACGCAGAACCCGAAGTCCCCGGGGTACAACCCCGTAATGCAGGCAAGCCTCAAAATATAGTCTCTGCCACTGCGCCCTTTTCAATTTATAAAGGGTGTTCTCAAACTCTTTAAGGGTAGCATCAAACTCCTCCATATCCTCATCTTCTAGGTTTGATATAGCATTATTAAAACTCGTGTTAAACAAGGGATTATTCCCAACCTGTATTAAACGTTCAAGACAACAAAACTGTTACTGTTTATCAAGAGCACGATAATCCAGCTTTAAAGTATTGCCTTCTGCCGTGAGTTGTGGTATCAGCAAAACAAGAACACAGAAAAAAATACTAAAACCAATGACTAACAGCCGAACTGTGTTCATAGGTAGGTACTAGGCTATCTGCCCGAAGGCATTTATAAGCCTAGCCAGAATGTGTTGGCTTTTGCCACCCCCTTAGATTAGTTCCCTGTGCCTCTTTCCAACAGAGCCACTGAAGTGATCCCCGGGGTAAACTTTCTGTTTCCATCCACTCGTCAAGGTTTCTCTTGAAGAGTGTTAGTGAGGAGCTCTGCCTAATGTAGATTGGAATCTTGTTACAAAGTATGGGAAGTCTCTGGGACAGGAATCTATCCCTCCAGCACATCCTATTTATTGTCGTGGTGAGGTTTAGATCCCTGGAGCGTGTGGCTCGAGGGGATAAGGTTTTCTTTAGGTGGAGCATGTCCATCAATTCTGGGTTGGACATGGCCTTGTATGTCAGGCAGAGATCACCTCTGAGTAGGCAGTATGCAACTGAATGCAGCTGGATTTTCTTCAGTCGAGCTGCATAGGACATCTGTTTTGAGGCCAGTAATCCTCTTGGTGAGGTACTGCTGTGGTCTTTCCAGCTGTTGCAGGTGTCTTGTAAGTTACATCCCAAATGGGGCGTTGTACTCTATGATGGGTCTGATGAGTGATGAGTAGAGGGGCACAATGACCTCTTTTGATTTGGATGCTAACCCTTTTGTGATTAGGTGAGCTACGTAGAAGGGTTTTCCAACCACTTTGGCAATGTGATTATCAAAGGAGAGATTACTGTCTACTTGGGTCCCCAGATCCCTTATTGCGTTTTCCGTATTTAGGGAACTACTACCTATGTGGTAGTTTGTGGGTAATTTGTGGGAGGGGGGATGACTATGCACACTTTGGCATTTAGCTTGAGGCCATGATTTTGATACCAGGTATCCGTCTCAGTGAGACCCGTTTGGAGGATGTCTGTGTCAGCCAGAGAGTCAATTATAGCCCCTAGTTTGCAGTCATCTGTGAACTTGATTATCCATAGTCCTCCTGTGCTTGCCTTTACCTCTGAGAAGTATATGCCGAACAGGAGGAGTCCTAGGACTGAGCCCTGGGAACGCCACTTGTAACCGGCTTAGAGTCGGACCTAGCTCCCGCAACTCACCATGTGGGTTCTGTCCGTGAGCCAGTTGGCAAAACCCATCTTGTGATGTAGGGATTTATGTTCAGGCTGGTGAGCTTGTCTATAATACCAGAATGGGGAATGGTGTCGAAGGCCTTTGCGAGGTCTAGGTAGGCTGTGTGTACCACCTTTCCCTCGTCTATAGCCTTGGTAACTGTCTCAAAGAAGTCCACCAGGTTTAGGAGGCATGATCTGCCCTTAACAAAGCCGAACTGGGTAGGGTCCAGTGTTTGGAGGTTCCCAATGTCTCTGTTAATGAGTTCCGTTATGATGCGCTCCTTAGCCTTGCAGACCAAGCTAGTCAGGCTTATAGAGCAATAGTTCCCGGGGTCTGTTGTGGCTCCACCTTTGTGGAGCGGAATAACCGTCGCTGTGCGACACTCTATGGGTACTTAAACCTGTGGAGAGGCTGAGTTTGAACAGTGTTTTAGGTGAGGGGTTAGTTCATCTTTGAGCTCGTGTAGGACGCAGCCTGGGACACCGTCCGGTCCCATTGATTCTGTGTTTTTGGCTTTGGAGAGGGCTGTTTTAACCTGAGTGTCTGTGATTTCGGGGGCTTTACATTCTTCTGGTATGGTTATGGGCCCTTTTGGGGGTGAGAGGGGGGTGAAGTTTGCACTGAACCTGTCTGCCAGGATGTTGGCGATATTGGTCGGTTCAGTGTTTTTTGTGCCATTCTGCACTAACTCCGAGCAGATCTGAGCATTGCCACTTAGATTCTTGACATAGCTAAAGAATGCCTTGTGGTTATCTTTGTAGTCCTTGGCAATTTTTCTTTCGAAGCTCGCCTTGGATGATTTTATGAGGGATCGTCGTTTCTTGCTGAAACTGATCAGGGATGCCTTCCCTTCTTGGGATTTTACTCTTTTCTGTACTAGTTTCCTCCTCCTATTGTATAGCTTGTTTATGGCAGGGGTCCACCAGACTGGTTTCCTTTTCTTGGAGGAGTGAGTCTTGGTTTTGCTTGGGATAGCACGATCCATGCATTCTTGTAGTTGCCCGTAGAATGCATTAGTAAAGGATTTTGCAGCTTGGATAGCGTTATCCTTTAGCATGGGGGCTTTGAAACTTTCCACTTCAGTCTTAAGTAACGTGAAGTTTGCTTTTGAAAAGTTTTTCACGGTGGTTTCCTTGTCCTGGGGTGGGGCGGAATGTGGATATCCAAAGTGATTTGTTTATGGTCAAATCTAACCAGCGAGGGGTTGACCTCTGGTGTGGAACATCGATCTCCCATGTTGGTGATGACCAGGTCCAATATGTTGTCACCTCTGGTGGGAGTGTTAACCAGTTGATCCAGATGTTTGAGTTTATAAATTCTAGGAAATGTTGGGTAAGGGAGTTAGTACTTGAGTAGTTCTCCCAGTTAATGTTTGGGTAATTAAAATCACCCAATATTAGGGTGCTTGGTAGGACCCTTTCCCTGTGTTTCCAGAAATGCGGAATGGGGGTCCTGGGACATGGTGGGTGATCTGTAGCAAGCTACAATTTGAATTGCAGTTTTGCCCGTTGTTAGTGGATGATCTCTGAAGCATCGTGCTGTGCCACTAACCTGGAGGTGTGGGTATCCTTGATGAATATGGATACTCCCCCCGCCTTTTGTATTTCGGTCCGGGTTCTGTGGCCGAAATGTATGGTATGAGTTGTAGCCTGGTAGTGCTGGGGTGCTCTCTGGAGCCTTAAACCAGGTTTCTGTTACTTCACATATATCGATTTTCTCCATACTGAGGAGTGCCTCAAGTGCGTGCATTTTGAGGTTTAGACTTCTGGCATTTTATTTATTTATTTTATTTATTTATATTTGTTGATCGGGAGTGTCCGACTGGACGTAGGTCCATTTTCAGCGGAGGCCCGGGGAGAAAAGTTCCACAGTTAAAATAAACAGACAGTAATTACATAGCGATTAACAATTTACATAGCAATTACTTACAACATATTTACAGATGAAAAACATAGTACATCAGTAGACAACTAGAATCTTTATCTGTGAAGTACATAACAGACATTAACAAATGTTACAAGAAGAAGTTCCTGCTGTATAATAAGTACTGGCTTATGAGCATCTGAGCTTGCTATAATCAAGGTAGTTAGTGGAGTGGAAAGAAAGGTAGTGGTTGGATGGGGTGGGTGATATTAGAGTGGGAGTTGCAAGGGCATAGCCAGCATGTTTTAGGTGCGCTTTTAGTAAAGTTTTGAAGTGGGTGCATGATGGTATGGAGGTAATTGTGGGTGGGAGGGAGTTCCATAATTTGGCTATGGTGTAAGAGAATAGTGCTTCACCAGCAGAGTTATTGGCTTTAGTGATCTGCAAGTGATTTTTGTTGCTGGATCTTGGTGGTCTGGTGGTGCGATAGGGTTGGAGTAGATTCTGGAGTAGATTATGGAGGGATGGGACATTTAGTGGATGGTTTACTAGTTTGTGGGCGAGTGAGAGTTGATACCATTGAAGGAGGTGAGGGAGTTCAAGCCAGCCCAGTTCAGCAAGTGAGAGACAGTGGTGACTACGGTAGGATGCCCCTGTGGCGAATCGCATTGCCTTAGGTTGGTATATATTGGAGAGGCATAAAGTAGGGTGGCGATAATGTGGGAATTTGCTATTGAAATCTTTGGTGAGAAGTTGCTTATTTCTGTATAGCACTACTAGTTTTTTGTGGACTTTTTTTATGGTCATGGATATGTGAATGTCAAATTTTAGTTTGTCTATTTCCACTCCTAGCAATTTGGTGTGTTCAGTTGGGTATATAGTGGTGTTGTCTTTTGCTGTGATGTTAAAGTGAGAGTTGTTTTGAGTATGTTTGGTGGATTGAAAGATGAGTAGTTTAGTTTTGTTTGGGTTGAGTATTAATTGGGCATCAGATAACCAAGTTTCAACAGAGGAAAAGGCTTCCTGTGTGACTTTTTGCAGTTTGGGTAGGGACTGGGCTGAGCAGATTATGGTTGAGTCATCTGCGTATTGTAGGAGTGTGCCATGTTTGGTGGCAGAGGCTAGATTATTGGTGAAAACAGAGAAGAGTAGGGGTCCAAGGATGGATCCTTGGGGAACCCCTATGGATTCAGGTAGTTGGGGAGATATGTCATTCTGCCATACAACGGATTGTTGGCGGACAGACAGGTAACTCTGAAACCAGTTGGTGACCGATTGTGAGAAGGATAGGTTATTGAGGACAGAGATAAGTTGTTTGTGTGGGA
Source organism: Protopterus annectens (assembly GCF_019279795.1). Classification (NCBI taxonomy): domain Eukaryota; kingdom Metazoa; phylum Chordata; order Ceratodontiformes; family Protopteridae; genus Protopterus; species Protopterus annectens. Next base: position 684,117,454 of record NC_056736.1, on the reverse strand, counting down.
CCATGTCAAATGCTTTAGATAGGTCTAGGAAAGTAGCAGAGGAGAGATAACCATTGTTTTTATGCTGAAGGATAGTGTTAGTAAGGAGAGTAAGGCAGTGGTAGTGCTATGGTTTGGTCGGAAACCATGCTGAGTATTGGAAAGGAGGTTGTTAGTAAGGAGGTAGTCTGAGACCTGAGAGTGTATGCATCTCTCTAGTATTTTGGAGAGCGGAGAGAGAATAGCTATGGGGCGGTAATTGGTTAGTTCTGTGGAGGGTCCGCCTTTATGGAGGGGAATTATATGTGATACTTTCCACAGTGTGGGAACGTAACTTTCTGACAGATATGGGTTAATCAAGATGGATGCTGTGTAGGTCAGAGTATCAGCTGCGATTTGTAGGTATTCACTTGGGAGGTTGTCTGCTGCTAATCTGGTGGTCTTAAGTTTAGTTAAGAGTTTTTTTATGTTGGAGGTAGGTACAGGAGAAAAAGGGAAGGCAGTGGGGATATTACTAGTTGAAGGTGTGGGTTGGAGGGGAGGGGGTTGTGTTTAGCTAGTGATAGTATGGTTTGTGTGAAGTGTGTGTTGAATGAGGTAGCAATATTTTCTGAGGAGTGAGGGATGTTAGGAGGAGGGGTACTGACTTTACCTGGATGGAGTTTTTGGAGGACCAGAATTTTTTGGGGCTGTGTTGGGAGGAGTCTAGGGCAGACTGGTAGTATTGGAATTTGTCCTGTTTTATTAGCTTTTTGACTCTATTGCGTAGTTCTAGGAATTTCTGTCTTGTTGAGGGGGGTTTGGTTTTGCGCCAGTGCTCCCAGGCTTTATCCCTGTTTTTCATTTCTGACTTAGTGGTTTTCTGTTGCCATGGGGAGGGTTGTGCTTTGATTCTGGTAAGTCTTATGTGGGCATGGTAATTAAGGATGCTCAGGAAGGTAGTATTAAAAAATTCAACTGCGTCATCAAAACTGAGGTACTTTAGAGGATGCCAGTTACCTTCTTTGAGGGATGAGATGAATGTGAGTGGGTTAAAGTTTAGTTTTTTACGTATTTGATGATAACAGGTTTAGCTTGGTATAGATATTTTTTGAGTAGGAATGTTGGGGAGTGATCACTGAGGCTATCTGATAAGCAGCCTGTTATATATGACTGGGGGCTCTTACTGACTAGTATCCAGTCCAGGGTAGAGGGCTTGCTAGAGTTTTTATTTATCCTGGTTGGCGACTGGACTAGTTGGGTGAAGCCATGAAGGTTTACATGATGGGTTGGATCACGGCATTGAGTAGCATTACCCTCATTTTTGTTACTTGTGCTATTTACGGCGGTGGGTTTGTTTTTTTTTGAGCCTTGCCTAAAAAAGGCACTATGGAGGTGGCAAGAGCCTTGGCCAGTATTCAAAAGCTTAAGGGTGACAGGTGCATGCCGTCTCTAGCTCAGCAGCGTGGCTTGTCGAGCATGTCATCCCAGGTGGACAGACACTGAATCCCCTTTGAATGACACCAGACACTTAGCCAATTGTTGAAATTGATCATTTTTTCTTTATACTGTGGTGTTATTCTTGGTGAGGGCAGGATGCTACTCAGGGTCAGGGTCATACTGGCCTGGGCTACATGATCAGAGAGCTCTTCCATGTCTCTTTTCATGTAGTCCAGGGAGGTACGGCTCCGGTCATTCACACCAACATGGACAATGACAGTCGTATTTGTACTTGTTCTGGAGTGACTTGAGTGCTTGTGTTATGTGGCGGATCCTGGCACCCGACAGGCAGCTAACAGTAACCTTCTCCTTATTCAGCCTAGTGAGTGGGATGTCAGTGTGCCTGATTATAGAGTCACCTGTTACTAGTATGTTGGGTATGTTATTTTGCCTTAAAGGCTGTGATTGCGTGGCACACTGGTTTTGTGAAGTATGTGTTTCATGGTTTGTGTTGGGGGGGGGGGTGGAGGTTACTTGGATATCTGCTTTGGAGGTCTCTGTTGCTTTTGCAGATTTTTTATTTAGAGCCTCTTGAGTATGTTTTCGTGTATTTATGTGTGTTTTTTGCCAGTTCTGGTTTAATGCGTCTGTGTGAGACTGGTGGTGTGATGCAAGTATTTCCCTTCTCCTCTTGACTGATCCAGTCTTGGGTTGAGAGAGCTTAGCCTCCAGTTTGGCTATATAATTGCATCTCTCACATGTATTAGCGTTTGGTGGTAGGAGGAGAGGGTTGTCTGTGTACATGAGGCAGTTGTAACATTGCCTCAAAATGCCCAGATTCACTAGTTGGACTGGAGAGTACACCCGAAACTACCCTTTGGACATGCCTGGATAGGTACAGTGAACTGTTTTACTGAATGGCTGGTAAGGTCGAATAGAGAGCCTTGTCCTTCTGTAAAATATAGGGGGGTCTAGTGCTAGGGTTTATAAGTGCTTGCTATGAGTTTTGAGCAAGTGCCGGACTGAGAAATGAATGGCTTGATTGCTTAAATTGAAAGTTTGTCTAGTTCCAAAGGAAAAATTGAAGAGGAGACTTTGTGGAGCCGGGAATAGTAATACCCTAGCTAATCGGCGCTGCCTGGCGCACAAAACCGGGCAAATGCGTTTTTTATAGCAGGGAAATGAAAGAGAGAGAAATTAGCCCAAAATGGTCAATAAGCTAATAATTTCTGGGCTGAAACCACTCGTCCAGGGACAGGCTGCTCAAAGCTCCCCTCTTTCACAGGTGAACAGAGGAACTTCCTTCTATCCAAGTAAGGTATGGGTAAACACAGAGATGTGTAACACAGCCCTGAATTCAGAACTAACCTGAAAACTGGGCTATACTAGCTTTCCCAGAAAATAAAGCAGATACAATCAAAAAAACACAAAGGATATACTTATTGTTATATATCTCAGATCAGAGTTGTAGTTAATGCCCCTAGTAATAAAGTAGGAAGAAACACAAATACAGTAAAAGCAGATGAATAAATGAATAAAGTGCAATTTATATATTTATATATATATATATATATATATATATATATATATATATATATATAAAACAATAGAAAACGAACAGACTGATTTAAACAAGTTACCCACATTAACCAGAAAAAAAGCACAAAACTGAGCCCTGTTCCAGCAGTCTTCAATTAGACAAGATATAACTGCACATTCCTGCTACTAGGGTACAGGGGGGTCCCTTCTCCAAAAAAGGATGGCCTGGATCAGTGCTCAAGTTATGCAAACAAAGCTAGATTCAGCTGGCCTGAATCTGGTCTATGCTACAGCAACAAGGTGCACCAATTTCAGAAAGAAACCGTTCAAATAAGCAGGCACAATAATCATGTGACCAGAAATTCCCAGCTCTGAAGGGCAGAATCCAGCCTCTCCTCCCACAAGAGTGCAGACCACAAACCTTCTTAATGTAGAATAACTGGCCTGATGCCCAAGTGCTTAAACCAGAACTAATACACTTTTAGAATAGCAGACACTGAGCCTTCAATCAGCAATTCCCAGCTTAGAAGGATGTAAGCTACCTGTCCTGCCACAACAGTGCAGACCACAAACCTTCTTAATGTAAAACAACCGGTATGAAGCCCAAGTGCTTAAACCAAAAGACTTAGAATAACAGTGACAATGTAATCGGGCTACTACCAAGCAGTAATAAATGCAGCAGAATAAATAAAATTGAGTACTTTTAAGAAGAGGCAAAGCAAAATAAAGTAGGAGGAAACACAAATACAGTAAAGCAGATGAATAAAGTGCACATTTTTTTTTTTTTTTTTTTTTAAGTGCAAGGAGAGAGGAAGGAAGAACCTAAGTGGGTTGGCCTTCTCAAATCTTCTCTATTAAGTAGAGTGAACACTAGACTCGGAATATGATCTCACTGTACTCGGTTAAGTGAGCAAATGAGATGGACTCAGGAGGAGTGTTCAAATACAGACTTACTGGAGGGGCGGGCAATTCCAGTGCCACCAACACTAACACCAAGACAAGAACACAGAGGGTGGGTGGGGAGCTAACTGCAGAGAGACACACAGCACACTATATTCAGTGAAACACAGAATTGGGTAACAGAAAAAATGAAATGCAGTACTTTTAAAACTGCAAGTTTGTACTTAACGTCAGCTTCTAATGCAGGTGATTGTAGCCAACCAAGTCTCTCAGAAGCTGAGCATAAAACAGCAAATAAAACACAGTGCAGCAGCTAGGGCAAACGACATAAAATCAAAGAGACTCCATAAAAAAAATAAAACATAATTGTAAAAGGATAAGCGTTTTCACATATCATGCTTCATCAGATCCTAATAGACAAAAAAACAGAACAATCTATTTAAAAATAAGACAGCCAATCACAAAATTTAAACAATTCATGATACAATGGTCTAGATTTCAAAGCAGGTTTTAAAGGTATGGTATAGTATAGTTTAAACCAGGTAACCTATGAGCCTGGAGTGTTGCTATCCATTGCATTTCTAATAACTCTATTTTGTTGATGATATCCCCCCCCTCTAGCAGGCTCACTAACAATGCCTATCAAATGACCCACATTGTCTCTAATGTGTTTATGCAAAACATTCAAACAACTCATTCTTCTAATATCACCCAGGTGCTGCAACACTCTTGTCTTTCAACCTCTGGTTAGTCTTACCTACATAGAATGATATACAGTCCGTGCAGGTTACCAAGTAAACTAAAATAACCGACTTACAGTCAGCATGCACCTTAAACTCATATAGCCTAGACCTAGATGGGTTTGGAGCATATACTCAATGTGTCCCTTCAGTTAACAAATTTTGGTGTGGAATACCAGTCCAATTGCTTATTTGTGCTTTCTTCAAATTAATACAATCTGTTCCTTAGAGTTTCTGTGATACAGTAGAAAAGCTAAGTTTTTTCTGTGCATGCTTTGTCCTCTAACTGTATTGTTTTTTGAAAATGCCCTCATACTAAGCCAGCCTTTTCTTCATTTCACCCACTGATTTTTGCAGTTTTATCAGCTCTTCCAAATAGCGAGTTAAAACTTGTTTTCCAGACGTTTGTTGTTTTGGTTGATGTACTCCTTTATTGTTTCATTTATTTTAGTCAGCTCTGAGTACATTTGACTTATTTTTTTCCTGTAAATTACTGGAAGCCATCCCGGTGGAGCTTGAACTACTTTTTTGCTTAACAGCTGCAGGATTTCTCCCAGCCAGCATCTCTGTTCAAGACTCTTAAAACATAGTCTAGTCATAAAGTGGAGCATCTTCCCTCTAGACCGTCCTCTGCAGTGTCGATGCAGTCATCAAGGTTTTATAGAAGCACCTCTGAAGCGAACCTGGATCACCTTAAGCAGAAATTTCTCAAGACCAAGATTGAAATGGGGGTCATTTTATCCCCTTTGTTTCCAAAGGTGATTGGATCTATGAACGTCAGTCCTATTCAGGTTCCTTCACTTGTCCAACCTTTGGCTTCTGTTTCTTAGAAACCATTGTACTTTTTGGATCCCTTGTCCCAGAGACCAATATATCATGCTTCATTAGCTCCGGGTTCTTTTTCTGACTCTTTCAACTCCGCCTGGCTGGATCTCTGTGAGTCTCTGATATGTAGGATTGGGTTGATGCCTTCCAACCCACTGTTGATGCCAAGACCCTCGTTACCATTGGTGAAGTCAGAGATAGCCTTCAACTCGTCTGCTGTGATCCCTCCATTGGGGCTGGATTCTTTGGTGGCTTTGGGAACTCCTCCTCAGGCATCCTCTCTATTTTCAAAGGAAGAGATGGATCTTTCTGCAGGAAGTATGTTTGTTGGATCCGTTGGTGATTTGCTTGGCCTTCCAGGTGTTGGAGAAGCTCATATCTCCCAAGAGGGTATATAAATAGACTTCACTAGTCTCAGTTCCTTCCTTGAACCCTCTTTCAATCTCTGCTTGACTTGTTTTGGCGTCGGTGTGTCAGCGTCATTCCATTAACTTTAAAATGTCTGCCCAGAAGCAGAGGCATCCCTCTGATTCATAGATTAGTACTAGGCTAACTGCCCTTGCGAGCCATTTTAAGCCTAGCCAATTATGCCCTGTGAGATTCAAACCCTGTACCTTGTGCTTGTAAGGCAAATACCTTAACCATTAGGCCACCCTCCCGACCCCTAAACTCTTTGGACTAATCTCCCAAACCCCTGATAAAGAAGTTTTCTAAAAATTTCAGTCCCCCCTTTAGAGCCACAGACATCAAATACTGACTTGGAAAATAGAGAGGCATCTCAGTAGTCCCCCCCTGAAATTGATGCGCCAAAGGGTATCTGCCCAACAGACCCTCCCTTTGAGGAAGAAGTGTTATTGGAAGTGTATGGAACACCATCGTCTATGTCCTAGGCAGTTTCCCCGGCCGGCACTGTTAGGAGATTGTGGCAGGAATTCAATATGTGTGAAGCAGTTCCCAGAAAGCCAGACAAAATTTTGCACCCACTGAAAACAAAGCCATTTTGGTAGGAAAAAACCTCCGGTGGACTCTTATCATTGTGACAGTGACTACAAAACATGAGTTGTGTGAGGACTCTTCTTTCATCTATCCCTCTAATAACGAGTAAAAAATGATGGATAGGTTTGGGAAGCAAACATATGCTTCGAGCACATTCACTGTATGTGTACTGAACATCACCACTCATACAAAAGACTCCAGAAAGATCTTGTCTGCTCTGAAGATTCCTGGAACATCAGACTCTTGGAAGTCACTACGAGCTTCCCTGATGTCCATGTCGACAAAACATTTGCATTCACCCGATGTACAAAGCCTCTGAAGTGGCCAGGTGTTCTTTAGAAACACCCCATTTGATGGCTCAGCTTTATTTGGACCCTCTGATAAAGAGGAAATGAACAAGAGTGAGCACGACATAAAGAGGAAATGAACAAGAGTGAGCACGACATAAAGAGGAAATGAACAAGAGTGAGCAAGACATAAAGAGGAAATGAACAAGAGTGAGCACGACATAAAGAGGAAATGAACAAGAGTGAGCACGACATAGAGGAAATGAACAAGAGTGAGCGAGACATAAAGAGGAAATGAACAAGAGTGAGCAAGACAGAGGCACTGTATTTGTTGTCAGTCAAGTTTGAGAGACAGCAGTGCACTTTTAACAGGAACCAAAAGGGCCTTTTTCAATCTGGCTTTTCAGGTCTAAATGCCAGTTTGACTTGCCTTCAGAAAGGGGAGGCAAAGATGGATGCAGACCTTGGGGGGGGGGGGGTCTACAAATCAGGGATATCATTGGCCCTTTTCTAACCAGAGACCTCAGAAACTCCTGAAAGTCTGCCAAACTGTTCCTCATTAGAGGCAGTTGGGATGAATCTTCCTCTTTCCAGACTTATGTTTATCCATCATGAGTCATTTGGGTAAGAAGGATAATTTTCAAATGCTGTTGCATTCCATTTTTAAAACTCCCTGTCAGACAAAATTTCCATTTCTGGATGTCCCACTCAACCAGAAAAGGCCACCTCAAAAGAGATGCTTACTGTTCTTGAAAAAAGAACCATCCTGGAAGTCCCACCAGACCAGAAAGGGTCAGGATTTTAGTCCATATTCTTTCTGTTTGCTAAGAAATCCAAAGATCTCATGCCTATCTTCAGGCTCAGCTTTCTCAAACCTTTGTGGAAAAGATCCGTTTCAGAATGGTGCGGTCGATTCTTCCTTGTTTGCAGGCGAATGAATAGATGTGCACAGTAGATCTCCAGGATCTTACCTCCATGTAAAGATAGTAAGGTAATTCAGGAGGTACACTTCTGAGTCAGAGCCAGTCACTGTCAATTACTGCTCCAGGATGTCACCAGATGTATGGCAGTCATTGCACCCTCTTTGACTTTAAGAATTCAAAGTATTCCCATACCTGGATGAGTGGCTCCTTCTAGCCACCTCCTTGATGGACTCACTGAAGAAACCCAGAGTCTACCTTCTCCAACTATGTAACTTCCTGGGCATTTCAGTTAACTTACAGAAATCGAGCTTTGACTGCACTCTCCATTGTCTCCCTTTCTGAGGAGATGCCAGAGACTCTGCGCTCAGCAGTAGAAACTCTGCTACAGAACATCAGCCTACTGCATGCCTAGTACTCGGGGCCTTTTGGCTTCATGGCACTTCCATGCTAATAATACAGTTCACTACTATCATATGAGAATTTTTCAGTGGTTCCGCCAAACTCATTGGTCCTAGTTACACCATCCTTTTTTCAAGACCATAATGCTTTCCCAGTCTTACAGAACCATATGCATTGGTGACTCATTTCACATCTTTTGCACAAAGGCAAGCCCATTCAATCTACATTGCAGTCAGCAACAGTGTCAACAGGTGCCTCCTCCAATAGAGTTGAGGTTGGAGCATTATGATGGGAGAGTGGTCTAAGGTCTTTGAACAGAAAATGAGGCCATACTTTTACATAAATGTCTTAGAGTTGGGAGTGGTGCTCCTTGTGTTGCAGGAACTTCAAGACTGCTTTCCTGAAGGCGTGAGTTCTATTCAGACAGGCAGTACGACAGTTGTCTGGCTTATCAGTAAGCAGGGGAGAAGCAAGGTCCTTATCTTTTGTTGAGAAACCATGAGAGTTTGGCAGTGCGCAATGGCCTATCACCATTTTCTAGTTACAACACATGTTCGAGTTTGGCAGTGCACAATGGCCTATCACCATTTTCTAGTTGCAACATATGTTCGAGTGGCCAGTGGTCTGGTGGACAGGCTCAGCTACTAGTGCCTTACAAGTGTCTCTCAGTTTAGAGATTGACAAAAAGAGATATTCAGTCACTGGGGCAGTCTCTTCTGTGACATATTTTGTAACCCAGTCCAGCACCAAATGCTGTAGCTTCCTCTCCATGATTCCCCATCTGCAACAATCATTCAGAGGCTGTCTGTCTCAACATAGGCCGACTGGGTTACTTGATGCATATGTACCCCTTCCCCTAATTCCCAGATTCCCACAGAAAGCTCTGCAGTGTAAGGTGGCTGTCATCCTCATTGCTTCATATTGACTTAGACAGATCTGATTCCTTCTACTGAAGCCTCACTTGTCAGAGTCCCCTTTACTTCTAGATCCACTTCTGGATCTCATAACTCCTCCCAGTCTGAAACTGAGCTCATCATTTTTCCAATTCCGTTGATGGCAAGGGATTCTTCCTTCCTCGAGAGGTGGTTAATACTGCAACAGCTTCTCAGAGACCTTCTACTTGGAAGATGTATTGTTGTAAGTGGGTGAGGTTTGCCAGTCAGGCTGCCAGTCACAATGTTGATCCCTTTTCAGCTATCATTACAAATGTTCTGCATTTTCCTTCTTCCCTTTTCCATTCAGAATCTATTTTTTTCTACCAATAAGGTTCAGCTGGTGGCAATTTCATCTTTGTAGTGGCTTGCAGAACCAATCCAAATTATGCAAAACCTTCCTTAAAGGTACCTTCCTCTTGCCTCCACCAGTAAAAGATCCGGTTCTTCAGTGGGACTTGAATTTCATTTTGGAGGCCCTAAGAGAACCTTCCCTTCAACCTGCAACAACGTCGGAGTTTGTGTCTATGATGAAAAAATGTTTTTTCTTGTAGCAGTAACATCAGCTAGAAGAATTTCAGAATTGCCTACTCTCTTTCTGAAAGATAAGGTAAGCAGAAACCAAAGACCAGTGTAACCTTCAGAACTAATCCCTCCTTCATTCCCAAAGTTGCTACAGAGCATAATTCTTCTCATCCCATTCATTTACCTGTCCTTAATCCCAAATGTCAAAATAAAGGGGAATATTTGTTGCACACCTTAGACATTCACAGACTATTAACATTTTTGCCTTCACAGAACTGCTTCCATCTGAAAAGAGGAACAACTGTTCATTTCCTTTGCACAGAATAAATTGGGCAATGAATGAAAATTATACAACAAACCATTGTCATGCAGTCCCAGATCCTACTCTTCCAGAACAATGGCTACTTTTACTGCCTTTTCAGAACCCATTCCTTGAATGATAATTGTGAGACAGGTGTGTGGTCCTCCATGCATACCTTCATCAAGCACTACAATTTGGATTGCATTTCTAGAGGTAGAGACCCCTTTGGAACATCTGTCCTGATACCCCCCCCTGCAGAAATTACGCAGCTGGGGAATTCCAATCCATATATATCATTGGACAGATGGAATAACTAGGATACCAAAGCTATGTATTTACCATAATGATATATACTTTTAATTCCAGCCTGTCAGATATCACAACCCATTCTTCTTCCCCCATCCATCTTATTAAGCCTAAAGGATCAGTATATTTTAACGCCTTTGTCCAAAGCAGTGCAAATCACAATTTTGTACAAATCAAATTTCAGTTATTTAGGCATCAAACTTGATCTGAGGTAGCTAATGGGATAGAGGGATTATGGGAATGAAAAATTATTAAATATGCTTGAGGCTGGAGCACTTTGTTTGCCAGATCGAATCTGAGCAGTGGCTTTAATGACCCATACTACATATTGGACGGACAGGAATTAAAAAGATTTATTGTTATGGTAATTATGGAACTCTTTTTTTTTTTTTTTCCCCCCCAAGGGAAAATTAATTTAAAAATACATATTTTTGTTATTTCAGGTATTTTTGTTTGACTGAGAAGCTGAAATAAGGGAACAATTTTGGGCAAGGTCAGATGTTGTGGATTCCGTCTCTTCTTTCCCTGTCCCTCTATCCAGCAGACAACTTAAATCGTTGTGATCATTCTAATCAGCTTAGTGAACGCAGATAAATATCTGTGGAAGAATCTACATGTAGAGACACAGAGTCTTTTCAGTTTGTTGGCATAACTAGGTGCCCGACTTAACTCTAAGCCACTTGTGGTCGAACCCATTCCTCTTTAATTTTAATAGCCATTTTGTATTTCATTTAACATCTTGTATAACTTACTAGCCTCATCATACTTCTGTCTTGTGCTCTCAGTTGAACTAACATAATTTCAAGCCTGTTTTGTTACCATCAATTTCATTGAATTTACTTGCGACATCAATACCTGATATGCATCTGAAGAGTCCATGGTATTTTAAATTTAGTCTAGGATTTCTCATGATCTGATTCTTTTTTAGAAGAGCCTTCTCTTAGCTTTTACCCTAGTTAAACATTTATCACTGCTGCCTTAGTTTTAGACACGTTTATGTTATATTTCTAAACCGTGTCTGAAAGATTTTAGCAACTTAATTACTAATTCTAAATGTGGTTCACCAGTATCAACAGTATAGCATCTGCAAACGGTCAGATCTAAAGTTTCTTGACCTTTCATTGTTACCCCTATATCTCCAAATGCATTAACCATGCTGCCAGTGGCTGTAAATGTAATGTGAATAGCAGTTGGGGCAATGGCTGCCTTTGGCGTATATAGAGGGGTCTACTTCACAGGACTGAAAACTCAAAATAACTGAATTTCATTTGACTGAGACCACAATACCTAATTTTCAAAATACTGAAAAGTCATTTGACTGAGTCTCATTATACTGAAAGCTTACAATGCTGAATTTCAGAATACTGAATTTTAAGCCATAGATATGGTGTGTTTCCCATCACCTGTGACTTGCTTGTGGTAAAAACATTACTGTAACATAAAGTGCCGACTGTCAGAATACGATAGCATAGAAAGTAGTGCTGTACTGTTTCTAAATGTGGGTATGTCTCTCTACATTTTTATGGGAAGTATGTGAAGTAATATGGCAGACATTTTGTGTGTTCCTGGCAGTAGTTGCAGAGTGTACAGTACTGTAAGGTAAGTAAAAGGTATATGCCCTCTTCCCTACTGTAGTTCTGTCCTGGAATTAGTATATATAGTTTTTGGGGGGGACATAGCCCCCCTCCTAGTTTGGTTGTATATTGTCCGGTTTCTGTTAAGAGGGTAAGTAAGCAGTTTAAATTTTTGAAAGTGTTAGTCATTGGCGGTGTAAGTGTGCATGTCTGTGGCTTAAAATTCAGCATTGTAAGCTTTCAGTATAATGACACTCAGTCAAATGAGTTTTCAGTATTTTGAAAATTAGGTATTGTGGTTTCAGTCAAATGAAATTCAGTATTTCGAGTTTTCAGTCATGTGAAGTAGGCCCATATAGAGATATTACTGGTATTTAAGCCCTGCGTTTGAGCAGGTTTCTGCTTGTTTGCATGTTGCGCAGTGCCTCACACTGCTGTGCAATTGCGCACCATAGCCGGGCAGATAAATTCAACACTTTTTTTCTTTAGATACAGCTGTAGCCCTCATCCTTAGTGCTTTACAAGGTCAAAGAAATACTGCTCGTGAGCTGTAACCTGTTAAACCACCAGCAAAAAAACCCAGCAGAAATACCCATCCACTAAGCTCCTCTTTGAGTGATCCTGAAAAGTCCACCTTTGGGATAACAGTCTTCAACCTAGCATTATGGACAGTTGGACTACCTTTGTTTCTCCCGCTAACCTTGTTGACTTGGGTCTCTTGAGGCAGTGTAACAACTGCCTCATGTTCACCGATAACCCTCTACTAATAACTCACTGTAGTACAGAGTGGGTACACCGACAACTCTCTACTAATAACTCACTGTAGTACAGAGTGGGTACACTGACAACTCTCTACTAATAACTCACTGTAGTACAGAGTGCGCACACTGACAACTCTCTACTAATAACTCACTGTAGTACAGAGTGGGAGAGATGTATCTACACCAAGAATCTTGAATCCATGCTTTTTCGCACTCAAAACAGTAACACTGAAAAGGTTGTCAACCCAAACCAGTGGTCTCCAAACAACTGTATCCACCACTGCTTATGCACATATTACTACTACTCATACACATAGTATGCATCAAAAACAAAAACCAACATAGGTGTGTACTAGGCTAATGGCCCTGGAGCCTTTACAAGCCTAGTCCACAGAAGTGCCTTGGCATTGTGCCGCCCAATGTTAGTTCCCAGTGCCTCTGTTAAGTAGAACTACTGGAGTGATTCCTGGGGTGAACTTTCTAGTTCCCATCCACTCCTCAAGATTTCTTTTGAAGTGGACCAGTGAGGTGCTCTGCTTGACATGTATGGGAAGTCTATTCCAGAGCATGAGCAGTCTCTGGGTTATGAACCTGTCTCTCCAGCATGTTTTTTTGATTGTGGTAATGAGGTTGAGGTCTGGGGCATGTGGTGTGGAGGGATTGGGATTTCTTTAGATGTAGCATTTCTAACAGAGCTGGGTTAGACATGGCTTTGCAAGTCAAGCAGAGATAGTCTCTTAGTAAATGATATGAGACATAGAATAGCTGGAATTCTTTGAGTCTGTCCATGTAGGACATGTGTTTAAGGCCTAGGATCCTCTTTGTGAGGTACTTTTGTGGCTTCTCCGGGTGTTGCAGGTGTCTGGTAAGGTACATGCCAAATGGGCATTATACATTATGATTGGTGTAATGACTGAGGAGTAGAGAGAAATGATGTCCTGTTTCTTCCTGGATGCAAAACCCTTGGTAATGAGATGTGCCACATAGAAGGACTTTTTGACCACAGTGGCAATGTGGTGGTCGAAGGAGAGGTTGCTGTCAACCTGTGTCCCCAGATCTCTTATAACGCCTTCAGTGTTCAGTGGGCTCCCATCAGTGTGGTAATTAGTGGGAACTGAGTTTTTCCCCCAAAGTGGATGACAACACATTTTTTGGCGTTAAGCTTAAGGCCATGGTTTCAACACCAGTCATTGGTCTCAGTGAGACCTTTCTGTAGAATGTCTGCATCACTTGGAAAGTTAATAATTGCTCCCAGTTTGTAGTTGTCTGCGAACTTCGTCAGCCAGAGTCTCTCCGTTTTGGTCTGGACTTCTGAGAAGTACATGCCAAACAGGAGAGGACCCAGGACCGATCCCTGTGGGACTCCACTTGTGACTGGTTGGCAGTCTGACTTGGAGTACGCTGCTTTCACACTGTGGGTTCTATCTGTGAGCCAATTTGCAACCCACCTAACGATATAGGGGTTGATGCCTAGTTTGGTGGGTTTATCAATAATTCCTGAGTGAGGAATGGTATGATTGAGGTAGGCTGTATGAACTGCCTTACCCTCATCCACAGCTCTGGTGACTGACTCAAAGTAAACCAGATTGAGCAGGTATGATCTACCTTTTACAAAACCAAATTGCGTGGGATCTAGAGTTTGGAGAGTCCCTATATCCTTGTTAATTAGGTCCATGATGATGCACTCCATAGCCTTACATATCGGACTAGTCAGCTAATGGGGCAATAATTTCCACTGTCTGTAGTCGCTCCTCATTTATGGACAGAGATGACTGTAGCAGTACGTCATTTGGTAGGAACAAAGCCTGAGGTGAGGCTGTGATTGAACAGGGCACACAGATGTGGTGCTAGTTCACTTTGTAGTTCATGTAGAACACATCCGGGGATATTGTCGAGTTCCATGGAAGCTGTATTTTTGGCTTTGGACAATCCAGCTTTAACCTGTGCTGCAGTAATGCTGGGTGCCTGGCATTCTTCCGGTATTGAGATTGGCCCTTTAGAGGGGGAGAGAGGGGTAAAGTTGGCACTGAATCTGTTGCAGAGTGTATTAATGGCAGGAGAACACCAGATTGGCTTCTTTTTTGGAGGAGAGCATCTTGGTTCTGTTGGGTATGGCTAGTTCCATGCATTTATGTACATGTTCTTGCAATGCATTTGGTGTATGATTCGGCAGCCATGCGTCTATTTTCCATTGGCATGGGTGCCGTGAAGTTAGCCACCTTTGTTTTTAGGAGTCCAAAGTCAGCTTTGGAGAAGTTTTTCATGGTGGATACCTTTGCGGGGAGTGTGGGTAGGATGTGGATTTCCATGATGATTAGTTTGAGGTTGGATCTAACCAGGCAGGAATTGACTGTTGGTGTAGAGCAACTGTTGCCCATGTTAGTAATAACCAGGTCAAGGATGTTGCTCCCTCTAGTGGGGTAAGAATGAGCTGTTCCAGGGCATTGGAATTGTTGAATTCCAGGAAGCGTTGGGCCAGTCCATTGGTACACGAGTAGTTTTCCCACTTGATGGAGGGGTAGTTGAAGTCACCTAGTATGAGAGTTGGTTTGGATGTTAATAGTTTCTAGGGTGCCTAGAAATGTGGAGTAAGAGTCTTGGGGACATGGTTGGGGATCTGTAGCAGACTATGACCTGCATCGCTGTTTTACCCAATGTTGGTTGTACCTGGAGCATCTCAGATGCATTATGCTGGGCTACTAGTCTAGAGGTGTACATATCCTTTATGAATATGGAGACACCACTGCCTTTGGAGCTTCGGTCCATATTCTGTGGCTGAACGGTGTGGAATGATTTATAGCCTGGTAGTGCAGGGGTGCTTTCTGCTGCTTTAAACCCGGTCTCCATTACAGCACAAATGTCTATGTTCTCCATTTGAGGAGTGCTTCGAGCGAGTGCATCTTGAGATTTAGACTTCTAGTGTTGACAGCAGGACCCTCAGATTGCATTTATTTATAGCCATCATTGTGGTAATTTTGGTCTTTGGATCACCGCCTAAAAAACGCACTATAGGGGAGGCAAGAGCCTTAGCCAGTACCTGGAAACCCAGAAACATATGCAGGGATTCTCCCAAAAAACTTACCGAAACACCAGAGACCTCCAAAACACAAGACAGCTACAACTAACAGTTCCTACAGCACCCATGACACATAGTAACACCAGTGCCTCGCCTACCAAGCCTGGAAGACGTACCACTCAAAAAAACAAATTTTCTTGTCAGTGGAGACTCAGCAGTGAGAGACACAGATGTCCCACTCACTAGGTTGGACAAGGAGGAAGTCACAGTATGCTGCCTGTCCAGTGCCAGATTTGTCAGATCCCGCATGCGCTCAGGTTTCTCAGCAACAAGCGCCATTATGACTGTATCATGGTTCATGTTTGAGTGAACGACCTGAGACTTACCTCACTGGACTATATGAAGAGAGACATTATTGAGCACTCTGAATATGTATCCCAGGCAGATATGTCCCTAGCAGGTAGGACCCTATCCTTGAGCAGCATATTACCCTCACCTAGAATGATTCCACAGTATAAACAGCAAATTATTGATTTCAGTAATTAGCTTAGTTTTTGGTGTCATTCAAAGGGGATCCAGTCCTTGTCAGCCTGGGAAGCCATGGTTGACAAACCTTGCAGCTTTGCCAGAGAAGGTTTGCACCTGGCACCTCTAGGCATTCGGCTGCTGGCAATGGCTCTTGCCTCCCACATAGTATGTTTTTTAGACATGGTCTTGAAAACAAACTTAGCAACATGAAATTTGCCAATCAAAACAAAATAAGGGGCATGCTGTTAAATGCTAGGAGCTTAAACCAAAAACTGCACACCCTGGAAGCACTTCTGATACTGGAAGATGTAGATGTCTGTGCAGTCACAGAAACCTGGTTCAAGGCCGTAGAAAATGCCCCGGACTTAACAAGGCAGTAATGCCTTCTATACTTTCATACTGCAAAATGAATGTGTGAGAACCAAAAGAGGTGGTGGTTTTATCTATATCAGAGATAAACTTGCATCCCATCTAGTTAGACTGGACAACTCCATGCAGTTACTCCAAGTTCAGCTTATGGTGGGTAAGACCCCTATTCAAGTCATAGCCAGTTATAGATCCCCCTACATGGGTCATGACGTGCATGAAGCCTACTTGACCAAACTGGAGACAATCCAAATATTGCCGAACTCTCTGGTTCGGGGAGGGATTTCAGTTATCCCACCATCAACTGGAAAACCTATGCTAGCCCTGACTGGCTAGCACAAAAGTTCCTTGACTTTGTTAACTCAAATGCTCTGGAACAAACTTTTCATACCCCGGCAAGAGGAACAGATATACTAGAGCTGGTCCTCACTAACGTCAATCGGATGCGCTGCTGCAACTGTCGGACCCTCATTAGTTAATTCTGACCAGACGTCAGTCACCTTTGAGCTGGCGCTAACACTGGAACTCACAAGCAGACTAAAAAGACTTCACCAATGCAAACTACACCCTCCTAGGTGAAGGCATAAATACATTCCAAACACCACCCCCAGCTGGAAGTGGTAACTACACCGAAGCTTGCACTAAATTCCTGTACAATCACTTGCGTAAGTGTATAGACTGGGTTGTACCAAATACTCAGTCAGAGCCACAAGTAAAAACAAGTCGCCATGATGGACATCCGGTATCAACAAACTTTACAATAAGCGCTAAAAGTTGCTGTCCAGGAAAAGAAAGGTGAGGCTTCAACATTGGAAAGGCACCTTCCTCAGAATCAATGGGCAAATAAGGCAGTTTGTCAAATCCTCTGAAGGCTTCTTTGAGAAAAAACTTAGCAGGCACAACCAAGGATAACCATAAGGCCTTTTACAGATGCGTATGTGACCTAAAAGGTAGGACCCAAGCATGTGCATAACTAGTGACCAACGGCATCACACACACTGACCCTACAAAGATAGCAAACCTACTAATGGATAGGTTTGGTGAAAATTTCACTCTCTTATCAACTCCAAACTTATCACAGTCCTTCACCCAGACTCCACCACCACCCTACATATCTGAAGAGCAGGTCATCAAAGCCTTGTCCAAGGAAAACAACAGCCTCTGTGAGAGCAGACCGCATCCCAGGCTGTCTTCTAAACAGGCTAAAACATGAACTAGCACAACCATTCAGTACCCTTTTCAGTCATAGCCTAACAGGCTTTGTTCCTGCAGAATGGAGAACAGCAGCAGTTATTCTTCTTCACAGAGGTGGCCTTGCAACAGACCTGGGCAAATTGCAGACCCATAAGCCTGACCAGCCTCCTGTGTAAGGCTATGGAATGGATCATTATGGACCTCATAAATAAAGACCTAGGCAATCACCATATCCCTGGATCCTACCCAATTCGGCTTCATCAAGGGCAGATCCTGCCTGTTAAATCTGGTGGATTTCTTTGAAAATGTGACCAGGGCCATTGACGAGGGCAAATCTGTGCACACAACATACCTCGACTTGACAAAAGGTTTTGACACAATCCCACACTTGGGCATTACTGATAAATTTAGCAAACTGAATGTAAACCCCATTGTTGTAAGATGGATTGCCAACTGGCTCACAAACCAGACGCACACTATCAAAGTGGGTGACTCCACGTATATACTTCTCAGAGGTTCTGGCTGGGTGCAATTATCGAATCCGCAAATCATGTCGGTATACTCATGGTCTTCGCAGACCAACGACTGTCTTAGTCATGGTCTCAAACTGAATGCATAGAAATGCATCATCATTCCCTTCAGCAAAACAGTGTCTCTTCACACTGTCATATCAGTAACAATGCCCTAAGTACCAATGAAGTGGTAAAAGATCTGGATCATGAGTTGACTGTGACCTTAACGTTGATCACCATGTGTCTCCTCTAGTAAGGATGGCTTTCTACACAACACACTTGATTAGTAAAGGCATCACCTCGAAAGCAAAAGAGGTTATAGCTCCTCTATACTCGGCACTAATCCAGCCTATAATTGAGTATAGCATCCCATTCAGCATGTACCGTACAAAGCACCTGCAGCAATTGGAGAGACCTCAGAGGTTTCTAACTAAAAATATCAAGGGACTCCAGCATGTGCTTTACACAGACTGACTAAAGTCCCTGTCGCTATACTCTCTATTGTATAGACTTCTTAGGGGAGCCTAATGCCTGGCTTACAGAACATTCTCGGACCCAAACCTTATGAACTTGCTGCATATCCTGTAAATCAAACGGGACTAAGGCTTCCCGTTCCAGTGACCTACATATGGCCTGCGACTTAAATAGGACATGCTGGAGGGACAGATTTATTTTCCAGCCACTGCCACATCTTTGGAACAGGCTACTAATTCATGTGAAACAGAGCACCTCTATGACATTGTTCAACAAGAACCTGGACGAGTATATGGGACACTGTAAATTCATACCAGGGATAGCCCCTACAGCCCTCCTGAATGTTGACTAGCATTTCTATGGTATTACATTGGAATGAAATGGCTAGGCTTGAAATGACCTCTGAGCCGATAGCCTAGTAGTCTACGATGATCCTATGAACTCTTCAGACAGATTTGAAGACACTCTTTCTTGCTTTTGACCCCTTATATTTAGCTGTGATTAATTCCATGAATTCCCATGGATTTTTTTTTTGTACATTGTATACATATGGGTTATTACCCTTCTGACTAAACATATAATCTACCCTGTCCTATTGTGGATCCAATTGTGCATTCCACCATAAGCCTTCTACTTTTTTTTAACTATTAAATAGTTCTGGTAATTCATGGCTCAGTTTGTTATTCAGCAATATTCGTATTTTAGCTGTTTCATCAACACTGGAGCTGGACTTGTGACTACTGAGTCTTAGACTCTTTTTTTACGCATTTTTCTCCATACTGTATTCAAGTTTTTATATGCACACTCTATACCAGTCTTTTAAGGTGCCTCCAACTGGTAGCTACTCTTATACAGATTGATAATTTTACCCAGTACTTGACATACAACATGGAAACTTGGTTAGCAAAGCTAATTTTACTACAATTAATACTGTATGCTTACTAGAATCCCTCAGAGGAATTTTTCAAATGGTGCATTGAATTACTGACTTCTCTGTCTTCTTTTTCTGCAATATCCCCTCACAACTCAGGTTTCTCCATTTTCTTTTTGGTTCTGTTTTTCCTTCTTTCAACCCACTGTTTGTCTTACATGCAGACCGAGCTGCTTACTTCAACTTCCCTCTCCTGCTTGAAAGACACATTTTTCCAGCTTAACACACCCAGGAAACCTTGAATAAATGGAGCTAAAATATGGTTGCCTAAGGTTTTATACCATAATTTGTCTAATCTTGTAATCTACATACATCTGTAAATGTCTCTCTAAAGTGCGTACACTGCCACGGGTTAGCATCCTGTCATGGCTTCACCTTTCCCCCTTTCCTTTTCTAGACACCTTAACAAATTATCCTGCTTCCTTTGCTTGACTTGCGACTTCACCTAACACCTACTGTTCTCTCTCTCTCTTTACCTCTGTAGCCAGTCACTCTTCTGTCCCAGACTCCTGTTTCTATCTGAGATCCTAACTTTTCCTTCTGCTACTACACTCCATTCTGTCTCTCTCCCCTCCTTTTAACCCAGTCAAACCTGATTTACCTGTATCCCCAGCTCAATCTGAAGTAGGTACTTCATTTGTCAGCAACCTTTTGGTCTTGGATCCGAACTCGGATCCGAGCTGGCAACTTATTTCATAGCTTAGAGATCCAAGCTCCTAGCTCCTCCCCTTACCCATAATCCCCTGCCAACCCTGACTGACCTCAGATCTAGTTTGCCGCTCTTGAGTATGCTTCTAGACTCCTGAGCTCCTGGCATGTGGTAGATAAGTGATAACTTTTTTGTTGCAAAACTCTATATTTTTCACATTTTATTTATAGTATGCGTGTGGTTAGGTTCCCTTTTTGTCAGTATACCTTTATTTTTTTTAGCGTAATTCCTCCCCCTCCTTCGCTGGTGCGTAGTGTATGTGTGGACTGTTGTGTGTTGGGGCCTGGTCTGTGTGAGGTAGTTTATTCATAATTTAAAACTTTTTATTGTTAAAAAAAAAAAAAAAAAACTATGTCGGAGGCCCTAAAGCCTATTTTCTCAAAGTGCACTGAGTGTGGCCATAAGCTTTCACCGGTGGATGGCCACACTCTGTGTGTTCGGTGCCTTGGGGTTGAACACCTATCCTCTGGGTGTTCTATTTGTGCGGCGTTCAACCCCAGGGCACTGAAAGACCGTAGGTCGAAGCTGATCCTGGCGGGACTTTTGCCCCCGGATCCGGCTTCGGCCTCTGGTACTCCCGTGGCACCATCCCAGTCCTCGGTGGCGGCCACTCCTGCCTCCCTCCCCTCGGCCGGGACTCAAACTCCCACTAAAGCGCCGGAGTAGAGGGAGGCCAGGAGGGAGAAAAGGAGGGAGAAGCACCACAAGCAGCGGGCCGAGGCCTCCGCTTCGGCCCCCCCAGCTAAGCGGGCTTCTCCCTCCACGGCTTCCAGGTCTCCTCCTCCTCAGCTCCGATCCACGTGCTTTTCTTTGGGACCTGAGGAGGAGGAGACCCGTTCTCCGTCGAGGTCATCGAGGCGGCACTCCCGGCCTGCCTCGGTGGCCTCGTCGAGATCTACCTACAGCCTTTCGGATGCGGACTTGGACCGGATGATGTGAAGGTTCATCCAGGCCCAGCTGCAGATGGGAGTGTTCATGCTTCCCCCCCCCCCTTCGGGGGGGAGCTCAACACCTTTTTTTGCCCCGATAGCTCCTTCTCCGACCCACTTTTTGGGTTCGGACCGTACAGAGCCGGGCAGCGTTGGAGCCGGGGGTGGGTCGGCGACGACAGTACTGGGTACTTCGGATAAGACTCTGCCCTTGAGTCTGTTGGGTCCTTCCTTGTCGGATCCAAGCTCTCGGAGCCGTGGGCCGAGCTTCGAATCCGTGGGATTCAGTGTGCCTTCGGCTCCGTCCAGGTTGGAGCACACTGGTCCTTTGGATCCAATGGTCTCGGCGCCGGTTCCGATCCCTCCATTGGATCTGAGTGGGAGTCGAGTTTCGGATCCCAGAGAGAGCGACTCCCCCTCTGCCTTCGATGCAGTGGAGAGGGCTCTGTTGAGGGCATCCAGTCCCCCGGCCCTTGCTTCGGCTCCACCCCGCACTCCCTCTCGGCTGAGTCAGGCTTCCATCACCCGGCCTCAGGGACAGCCTGCTTCGATGTCTCAGGTCGTTCCCTTGGAACAGGTCGTTGCTGGTGACACCTCCTCGGACAGCCCCCCCGAGGATGTGCCTCATAAGCACAAGTGTAAGAGGAGACACGTGGACTCCCCCGAGTCCTTAACAGAAGACACGGACTTGGATGAAGGGGAAGGCTCCCCTAGGTCACCCCCGAAGATGTCTCCTTTGGAGACATCATGGAAATGCTCAGGATTAGGGGGGGTGGTCTGTCCCCAAGGCTTCCTCCGACGAGTCCGTGTTCCTAGAGGCATTCGAAGCAGGACCGTCTACCTCTTGGGTGTCCCCTCCGGCCGACCCCCTGGTGGACCTTATTACCACCAGGGCGTGGAAGGAGCCGGACACTGTGGAGCCAGTTCCCAAACGCCCCGATAGAATTCTGAGCCCCCCTGCGGACAGATCCCACTGGAGCAAGGGTCCCCCCGTAGATGCCATGTTGACGGCGGCAGCCACCAAGAGGGAATTAGCTCAGGAGAGTCCCTCGGTCCATTCACCGAGCAGAGTCCCGCTCGATGGATCGCCTGGGGAAGTGGGTTTTTAGTTCAGCGACCTTCTCAGTAAGGTCTCTGAACTATATGGCACACGTTATCAGGATGCAGCGAGACCTTATCAAAGAGTACGCTGCTTCCCCCCCGGAGTCCATGTCGGCGGAGGACAAACAATTGTACTCCACTCGCATGGCCACTCTAAGATCGATATCTAATACCTCTATGCGGTTGTTGTCCCATGCTACAGAGGGAGCCGCTAGAGCCAGCGGAGCAGGCCTAGTCATGAGGCGCCAGGCCTGGCTCTGACATTGTGACTTCGCGGAACCCTTTAAGGTGTCATTTGCGAATGCCCCTTTTGATGGTTCTGCCTTATTTGGCAAGACCGTTCGTGACACTTTAGTCCAGAGCGAAAAGGACGGGAAGACGTTGTCTGCCGTCGGAGTCCGCTTCTCCGCTCCCCAAAGGTCCTTCTCCAAGAACCAAAAGGGACAGAAGAAGATGTGGTTCCGGAAATCGCAACATTCCCAGCCTGTTCCAGACAACCAGTCCTTCCGTGGCAGAGGAGGACAAGGAGGACGCCGCCCTAGAGGCAGAGGGGGCCCGAAGAATTTTGGGTCCAGGGAACCTTTCTCTGACCGACCCACGCATCAACCCTGAGGGGTTGCCCGACTGCTCCACTCTGGAGGCAGTCGGGGGGGTGTTTCTCGAAGCACCTGGCAGCTTGGGAGTCCATCACATCAGATCGCTGGGTGCTTCGTATCATATCCAGAGGTTACCAAATTCCCACTTACCATGTCCCCAGAACCAAAAGTCTCCCCGATGTACCACCCGATCAGAGGGAGGCAGCAGCTGCAGAGATCCAGCAGCTGCTAGAAAAAGGAGCCATCTACCCCGTCCCCCCAGACCAGCTCTGATTAGGGTTTTACTCCAGGTTCTTTCTGGTGCCAAAAAAGACGGGGGACTTAAGACCAATCCTAGACCTCTCCCTTCTGAACACCTCTCCTCCTATAGACCTCAAGGATGCGTACTACCACATTCTTATGGACAGACGATCCAGGAGGTTTCTCCGCTTCTGGCTAGGAGCCAGTCACTACCAGTTCAGGGTCCTTCCCTTTGGTCTCACCACAGCCCCCAGGGTGTTTACCAAAGTATTAGAAGTGATAGCGGCCCACCTGAGACTCCAGGGAATGCAGGTGTTTCCATACCTGGACGACTGGCTCCTGACCGCCCCGACAGGGCATCTGCTTTGCTCAGCCAGGGACTACTTCCCTGGCTGGCCCCCCAGCTGGGCATCACCATCAACATGAACAAATCCTCTCTTGCTCCTACCCAGGTGATAGAGTTTATAGGGGCCAAATTGGATACAAGAAATCTCCTAGCATTTCTGACCGCGGAACATCTTCTGAACCTGAGGCTGCATGTGCGGGCCTGAGGCTGCATGTGGGGGCCATCCTCCAGTCTACAGCTCCACCAGCGGGATTGGTCCTGAGGGCTCTAGGCTCCATGGCGGCAGCAATCACTCTTTTGCCATTGGCTCGTCTGAACATGAGGGTACTGCAATGGACCCTTCAAGTCCAATGGTCGTTTCAACGTTTTCCCCTGAACCATCCTATTTCCATTAGCAAGGCGTGCAGGACAGCTCTCGTATGGTGGCTCCAATCCCCGGATCTCCATACGGGACGTCCTTTCTCCACGCCTCCTCCCCTCGCCACAGTGACCACGGACGCCTCTCGCCTCTGGTGGGGGGGGCATTGCGCAGGCAAGACAGTCCAAGGCACGTGGAACGACACAGAGACGACCTTGCATATCAATGTCCTGGAGATGAGGGCGGTGCTATTGGTGTTGCAAGCACTACAGAACCTTCTTCCGGTAGGGACTATTGCGATACAGACGGACAACATGTCAGTGGTCTGGTACATCAACAAATAGGGGGGAACCAGGTCCTATCCTCTTTGTCGAGAGGCCATGAGAGTGTGGGGAATGGGTGATTTCTACCAACCGCTTTCTTGTTGCAATGCATATTCCGGGACGGTCCAACATACTGGCGGACAGACTCAGCCGCACCATCCTTTCCCCCTACGAGTGGTCTCTCAATCCCCAGGTAGCGAAGCAGATTTTTGCCATGTGGGGGCAGCCCTGTTGCGATCTCTTCGCCTCTCCCTCGAATACGAAATGCAACCGCTACTTCGCTCTAATTCCCCCTGTCGGGGAATCCCCGAGAGACGCTCTGGTGCATGCTTGGCCCCCCGGTCTACTTTATGCCTACCCTCCTCTGCCCTTGATGCTGAAACTCATACAGAAAGCCAGTCACTTGGTGAGCAGGATGATCCTCATTGCCCCATTCTAGCCTCGTCAAACGTGGTTCCCTTACCTGTGGTCTCATCTGGTAAATCCACCTTGGATTCTAGATCCCCTCCCGGATCTAATATCTCATCCCCTAGACCTCCCGATCCCGAATCTGGACAACCTCAAGCTGACAGCGTGGCTGCTCCAGTTCCACTCCTAGTTAGGACTCCCTGAATCTCTTCACCAGTTAAAGCCATTCTCGTAGCAGCACATAAACCTTCCACTAGGAAAGTATATCGTAGTAAGTGGAAACGCTTCTCCATCTGGGCGGAGAATAATAACTTAGATCCCTTCACAGCCCCGTTACCATCTGTGTTGGAGTTCCTTACAGGTCTGTTCCATCAGGGGGCTAGCTGCTCTACGGTCAAGGTTCAACTAGCAGCTATTTCTTATTACCATGTGGGGCATGAATCGGGCCCCTTGATTACAGCAAAATTGTGTAAGACCTTTCTCAAGGGTACTTTCTTGCTCAGACCTCCTGTCAGGGAAATTGTACCCCCTTGGGATTTGGCTCTAGTTTTACAGGCCTTGACAGCTCCCTCGGCTGCCTCGGTCGATCTTAAGTACCTCTCTTGGAAAACGGCGTTCCTAGTCGCTATTACTTCGGCGAAAAGAGTTTCCGAGCTTCAGGCCCTTTGTGTGAAACCCCCGTACTTGGCCTTTCATCAGGATAGAGTGTACCTCAGGACCAAACCTTCTTTTCTTCCCAAGGTGGCTTCAGAGGCCAATATCAATCAGTCCATTAACCTACCAGTTTTCTTCCCTAAGTATCAGAACAAGGGAAAATACAAACTCCATTCCTTAGATGTGCACAGACAACTGCTCTTCTACATTCACAGGACTGCTGGTCATAGGCAATCCGACCAGTTGTTCATTTCCTTTTCCAAATTTAACCTAGGTAAATCTGTCTCTAAGATCACTTTATCACGATGGATCTCTCAGTGTATTCTCTTGGCCCATGACACTTCTGGGAGGCCTGCAGCTCAGGGAATTCGTGCGCACTCTACTCGTTCTGTATCTACCTCTGCGGCCTTTAGATTTAGAGTTCCACTGGATGATATTTGTTCTGTGGCCACTTGGGCCTCATCTCATACCTTTATCAACCATTATAAGCTGGACATTATCTCCAGAGGGAGAGCGTTCTTTGGCTCTGCAGTACTCCGGAACATCCTTCCATGATGGCCACCCAATATTAAGGTAGCCGGGGGACTCTGTCCCAAAGGTTGCTGATAAATGAAGTACCTACTTCAGATTAAGAAGTTATGTACTCACCATAACGTTCCATCTGAGTAGGTGACTTCATTTGTCTGCAACCATCCCCCCCTCCTTCCTCCTGGCCCTCAGAATTTTCTTGTTCCTGTATGTCCTTCTATGGTATCCTTCAGGATGTGTTAGCCTTTGGCTTTTTTGTATACGGGCAAACTTGATCTGAGGTCAGTCAGGGTTGGCAGGGGATTATGGGTAAGGGGAGGAGCTAGGAGCTCGGATCTCTAAGCTATGAAATAAGTTGCCGGCTCGGATCCGAGTTCGGATACAAGACCCAAAGGTTGCAGACAAATGAAGTCACCTACTCAGATGGAACGTTATGGTGAGTACATAACTTCTTATTTCTTTCCTGTTTTCCCCCTAATTGAATCCTCCTAAGAACTGAATTATTTTCCTTCCTTCTTTACCCCACCACAGCTTATGCAAAAGCTCTCTTAATTTCTTACCTAAGGATTGTAGAATCAACTCTTCACTGATTGCTTTTGCTTTTTTTTTTTTTTTATTTTGTGCTTTACAGCCGTGATGGTGGGGCCCTGCTCCATTCAGCACTTACTGCGCTAGGGCTTTACTTCACTCCCCTACCCCCATTTCTCATCTACCCCCACTACCTCTAGTCTTATACTCTCACAACCATGTCACTTCCCCTAGCCAGCTCATCCCCTTCCAGCCCAACTTATCCAGTTGACACACTCTGACCCCCCCCCCCGCTCACCACACCTTCTCCCCCTCCACACACTCTTTCTCCCCTTCCTCTCTTACACCTACATATGCACACATTGTAGCCTACTCTTGTATCTCTCTCTCCCTGTGCTTCTTCTACATTCACCCACATCACCTCCCCTCCCAGCTACTCTACCTGCTGCCCTTCCTGTCCTCCTTCTACTGCCCTTCGTAATCCCCTTCCCTTTTCATTTCTATAATCCAACCACCTCCTTATTGTCCCCGAACATGATTTCGATTTTGTCGTCACTCCTTCACTCCTTTTAGTATCGCTCCTTATAAAACAAATGTCTTTCCTGTCAATCACCACTCCCTGTTACCCACCCTCTGTCTGACATTGACATATACCCTAACTCCTTTTAGTATCTCTCCTTATAAAACAAATGTCTTTCCTGTCAATCACCACTCCCTGTTACCCACCCTCTGTCTGACATTGACATATACCCTAACTCCTTTTAGTATCTCTCCTTATAAAACAAATGTCTTTCCTGTCAATCACCACTCCCTGTTACCCACCCTCTGTCTGACATTGACATATACCCTAACTCCTTTTAGTATCTCTCCTTATAAAACAAATGTCTTTCCTGTCAATCACCACTCCCTGTTACCCACCCTCTGTCTGACATTGACATATACCCTAACTCCTTTTAGTATCTCTCCTTATAAAACAAATGTCTTTCCTGTCAATCACCACTCCCTGTTACCCACCCTCTGTCTGACATTGACATATACCCTAACTCCTTTTAGTATCTCTCCTTATAAAACAAATGTCTTTCCTGTCAATCACCACTCCCTGTTACCCACCCTCTGTCTGACATTGACATATACCCTAACTCCTTTTAGTATCTCTCCTTATAAAACAAATGTCTTTCCTATCCATCCACCACTCCCTGTTACCCACCCTCTGTCTGACATTGACATATACCCTAACTCCTTTTAGTATCTCTCCTTATAAAACAAATGTCTTTCCTGTCAATCACCACTCCCTGTTACCCATCCTCTGTCTGACATTGACATATACCCTAACTCCTTTTAGTATCTCTCCTTATAAAACAAATGTCTTTCCTGTCAATCGCCACTCCCTGTTACCCACCCTCTGTCTGACATTGACATATACCCTAACTCCTTTTAGTATCTCTCCTTATAAAACAAATGTCTTTCCTGTCAATCACCACTCCCTGTTACCCACCCTCTGTCTGACATTGACATATACCCTAACTCCTTTTAGTATCTCTCTTTATAAAACAAATGTCTTTCCTGTCAATCACCACTCCCTGTTACCCACCCTCTGTCTGACATTGACATATACCCTAACTCCTTTTAGTATCTCTCCTTATAAAACAAATGTCTTTCCTGTCAATCACCACTCCCTGTTACCCACCCTCTGTCTGACATTGACATATACCCTAACTCCTTTTAGTATCTCTCCTTATAAAACAAATGTCTTTCCTGTCAATCACCACTCCCTGTTACCCACCCTCTGTCTGACATTGACATATACCCTAACTCCTTTTAGTATCTCTCCTTATAAAAGAAATGTCTTTCCTGTCAATCACCACTCCCTGTTACCCACCCTCTGTCTGACATTGACATATACCCTAACTCCTTTTAGTATCGCTCCTTATAAAACAAATGTCTTTCCTATCAATCCACCACTCCCTGTTACCCACCCTCTGTCTGACATTGACATATACCCTAACTCCTTTTAGTATCTCTCCTTATAAAACAAATGTCTTTCCTGTCAATCACCACTCCCTGTTACCCACCCTCTGTCTGACATTGACATATACCCTAACTCCTTTTAGTATCGCTCCTTATAAAACAAATGTCTTTCCTATCAATCCACCACTCCCTGTTACCCACCCTCTGTCTGACATTGACATATACCCTAACTCCTTTTAGTATCTCTCCTTATAAAACAAATGTCTTTCCTATCAATCCACCACTCCCTGTTACCCACCCTCTGTCTGACATTGACATATACCCTAACTCCTTTTAGTATCTCTCCTTATAAAACAAATGTCTTTCCTGTCAATCCACCACTCCCTGTTACCCACCCTCTGTCTGACATTGACATATACCCTACCACGTTTCAATAACATCTTATCTATTTAGTACACCTACCTTGACACCAGCCCTCACCCTTGCAAAACAAAAATCACTTAACTTACTTCTAAATTTAAATCTCCTATGCTGCAGACTAACTTCAAAAATATGCTCTTATGTGGAGATATTCACCCTAACCCTGGCCCCAACACCTTTCCAGTCATGACACCAACTCTGTACCCTCTAGCATCTCAAATTCTAAACCATCTACTGTGAGTCTAACCATCATTTCTATGAATATTCGTAGCCTCCTAAACAAAATGTGTGAATTCTATGCATGGACGCCCCATTACGTACCCAATATAGTTGTGTTCTCAGAAACTTGGTTTAAATATATCACAGACACTGAAATTCTTTCTCCAGGCTATAACATCATCTGATTCGATAGAAAACATAAAAAAGCTGGCAGGGTAGCAATACTTTACTCAAAGTATCTTAGCATCACACCACTGTCTATATCACTCCCCAGCTTTCACCCTGTAGAACTTATACTAGCCAACTGCAAACTAAACCACTACAAAACACTGAGCATTGCAGGTGTGTACACCCCTCCCCCAGGAAATAATACCCAGTTCTAGAAAACATTCTCTCCTGGGCCTCCAACCATATCTTAAATGAAACTATAATTCTAGGTGATGTCACTGTGGACTGGCGAACCCTTACCACTGACTTCCCTACCTGTAGCATAAATCTCCATGGCTTCACTCAATCTGTACTTATACCCACTACAACAAATCCTCCACTACAGGCTGCATCCTCGATTGGATCCTAGTATGAAATACTAGCGCATATCACAACCCTAAAACGCTCTCAGATTCTATTCTCTCAGCGACCACCTCCCTATCCACGTTCATAGACTTTCCCGTACATCACAACAAGCAACACAAATATAAAGGCTGCTGTAGTCTCACCAACTTCAGTGCAGAAGAGTTTAACAATGTACTTGGCTTTATAAATTGGTCCTTCCTGTTTAGCCAACCTCTAGAGGATGCTGTTCTAAATTTTAATCGGATTTTCCTTGATACGTTTAATTCCCCAACTCCCATCAGGAAACAGAGATAAATCCCACAGTAGGGATATTGCATAGAAAATAATGGCTGAAATCCAAAAGCCCTAACCACCTACAAACAACTTCATAACCTCACAAAAAACAACTCAATGCAGATAAAAAAAATTAAATAAAAAAAACTATTGCCTAAAACCTCAAATAAACCATCATAACAACCCTTAAATATTCTGGACCACCACTAACAAGATACTCAATCCTAGTTCTCCCAGTATACCAAACCCATGCCCCATATCACTCTCCCTCCGAAACCGCCACTATATTCAACTCCTACTTCATAGACTCTATTAACAATTTAACTCAGAACAACCACATCCCTAACCATACATTTCCTCTCCCACCCGTTAACAAACCCACTTTTTCTCTCAAATCTCTCCCTACCTCGCATGTTAAGTCTCTCCTAACCAAACTCAAGCCCTGCTGTCTGTCAGCAGACTATCTATCTGCGGAAATCCTAAACCGCCTGCTCTCTCTCTCAGTAGACTATTTACCTGCAGAAATCCTAAAGTAGCTACTAACTCTATAGCCTACCCTATCTCCATTCAAATTAACAGATCTATTCAAGAATGTATACTCCCTTCTATCTGAAACTTTTTTTTTTTATTATTGTACTTCACAAAGCTGGACAATTTGTCAAACTTACAAACTATAGGCCTATAGCAATTTTGTCTCCCTTCTCAAAAAATACATACACAAGTAGCTCCTTGAACATCTACCTCAACCCAACCTGGCTTCCGTCATAACCACAGTATGACCACTGTTCTGGTTTCCTTCACTCTTACTCTCCTTAAAGCAAGAAAAAAACAATAACCTGGTGTCCTCCCTTTTTTTTAGATCTCTCTAAAGCCTTTGATACAGTCCCTGTCCCCATGCTTCTCTCCAAAATGTCTGCTCTAGGTTTCTCTAACTCCACTGTCAACTGGTTTTCCAGCTGTTTTTGTAGCCAACGTCAGTCTGTCAAGTGGCCTTCCTCCTTCTCTGACTTCCTCCCTGTTAATACTGGTGTACCACAGTGTTCCATTCTTGGACCAGTATATTCAACATCTTTACTAGCAGTCGGTATTCAGCCAGTACTCATTCCTCCCTAATATAATATGCTGACGATTGTACGGTTATCTGTTCATCTGACAATCTCTCACACCTGCAGTCTGTACCCAAAAATCCTTTAATTCTATTGAATGCTGACTAAACGAAAACCAACTCGTACTTAACCCTGAAAAAAAAGTCTTGTATTTCTCCCAGAGTCTCTCGCCAAAAATCTTTCTTCACCATTAAATCTCTTGGTAACACCTGAATTGAAGTATCAGCTTGTACTAAACTCCTGGGCTTATCTACATGTTCAAAATTTACAAAATCCTCACCAAAAACTTGGTATGTGCTACAGAACAAAAACAATTCTTATCGACAACAGGCTGTCCTTGGATAATGCTCATCTTCTTCCCATCCTACTCTGTGCCTCTCCTATTCTAACTAACCTGCAGTCCACCCTAAAAACAAAAATGGAGCAGAAATGGTGCGAGTTATAGGGTTCCCATTTTGTCAAATGCATTTTCATCGACACCTAAAGAGCAAACAGGCAAAACAGTGAAGCAGCTGTTCAATTTGCTGGGAAAGAATTCCCAGATTCGCAGCATCTAACCCTATAACTCGGGTCTATATTAAAACATTGAACGCTTAAAACAGCTAACAATGTTTCATCTACCCTTTTTCAGCGAAAGCTGAAAATGTCGACACCTCAAAACAGCAATTTCTTTCCTAGGGAAGGAGATTGTTGTTCCAACCAAAAACAAAAATAAAAACTGTAAACAGTTCCAAACACATACACATGTACCTTAACCCTAGTTCTACCCCCCCCCCCCAAAAAAAAAAGTAAACTGCTGAAAACACATATGCACGTAACTCAGACATACATCTAACACAAACAAAAAAAAGTAAACATTTTAAAACATATGCACTTACAAACACAAATCCAGCAGATGAGGCCAAGAACACCAGCTGCACGACCCAACTTTTATTTACCAGAAAGTAAGCGCTTTTGTTTGGTACCTATGACCAAACTTCATCAGAAAGTTAAAACAAATAACCCCCTTACTTATATAAATATGTATTAAACCCAATAAATTAATTAAATATGCACTTACCTTAACCCGCACCCTAACCCAGTAACTGTTCCACATTCACGTTTGGGAGCTATACCGGATAAGGGAATCCTGGAGACCACACTACAGTGCATAACACGGCAAAGCAACAAAGTGGCCAAGCGACTTCTTTCCCAACGAATTGAACAGCTGCTTTGCTATTTTGCCTGTTTGCTCTTCAGGCGTCGATGAAAACTATTTGACAAAATGTGTTTATGTCATTCTAATAGGAACCCTATAACTCACACCACTGTCCATCTCTAAAAACCTTAAATTGGCTTGAGTTACCTCACAAGCTATTCCTCTCTCAGCTGCTCCTCACTTCATAATTAACCAACCCACTTCCTATCCTGCTATATCTTCACTCATCACTTACTGTACACTCAGTTGCTCTCTCTGGACCTCTGACCAACACCTGTTAGAGACCTACAAGCCTAAAACATTCTTAGGCCATAGCCTGTACAGCCATACAGTGGCTCTGTCCTGGAACATCATTCCTCTAACCATCAGATCTATCTCAAATGGTCACAAATTTTAAAAAAGCATTAAGAGATAGACTCCTTAACTCTTGGCTGTGCTCTTGCCTTCATCGCGCCTAACCTCCCACTAATGTTTTTCCTCCTTTCTGTCTTCTACCACCTCTCTGTCCTGTACTGCCTGCCTTTTCCTATTACTAATTACCCTGTCCAACTTAAATTTTTACTTGCATTATTCTTTCTCCTAAACATCTGCATAACCATCCAACAGAAACGTCAGCTGAGACAAGTATTTTTGTTGTTGTAATTTTACTTTGTTAACTATAAACCTCTTTCTTGGACTACCTGTTTAATTTTTGTATTTTGGAGCATTTCTCCCCGGACCTGTGCTGAAAACGGGTCCCTATCCAGTCAGACATCCCAGTTAACAAATGTCAAAATAAAGAAGTAAAATATCCCATTCCTTCTAAGACCTTTGTTAAAAAGACCCAACTCAGCCTGGTGAATGTAGTCTTTGCATCCATGCTTTGGCCAGTTATTTCTTTTCTTGTGGTCTGTGTGTCCCGAGTCATTAGGGCAGAGCAAATTATGCCGTTGAATGTTTGCCACCCCCCCCTTCCCAAGCTCACACCAGTCCAAGTCTGTTAACTTCAGTAAAAAACATGCCAGTATGACTATAGTTTTAATAACTTTATAGTCCTGCTTTAACAGAGATAATGACCTACTGTACCATGGCTGTATGATTTTCTCACACCAGTCCCTTTTCTGTTCTCGTAGGGACATATACCTTCAGCGCATCACTTGTCAAACAGAACATTACAATTTGCTTGTTTTAATCTCACACCCATGCTAACATACCCTTGAGAACAAGTGCATAATATTGTTTTGCTATAGAGAGTGTGAAGGTTCACCCTACTGATATTGTTTGCATTTTTTAAACACAGTGCAGTAACAGTTTTTAAGCTAAGCCCAAGTCTTAACTTTGAAGTGCTTGACTACAACAAAGATTTATGTTTTATTTGTAATTTAAAACCCATAACGAAATTGCTTCAGAATATGCTGATGCGTGAATAGAATGGTTAACACTGAATTACATATACAAAATAAGTAAGAGAAGATGTTATGGTCACAGATGGTCACCTTACTATTTCTGTATATTACCCCAAACAGAATATTTACATATTGGTACAGTCCAGGTTATGTGACAACTTGGTGGCCAGGAATTTCTGTGTATTGGACCTCCTTCGGAATCGAGGTGGTTAAATGAACTTGGTCTTTGATTGTTGCAGTTTACTGATTTTTGCTGTTTTTTTCAGGTTCAATAACTACTGCAGATGGGTCTGCCTTAGTAAAGCTGGGTAATACTACCGTGGTGTGTGGTATTAAAGGGGTAAGATATTACTTACTTATAAAACTGCATATTGTGTGAAGTAATGTTACTTAAGGTAATTTTATTAACATGCTGAGTATGACAGCTTATAAAGTCTGCTACAAACTGTTGTCATTACATTTTGGGAGTTGTGCAGAACTAATTGGGAATGATGACGTTAAGTGGGTACAATGAAACCGACTGGACCCCGTAACAGCTGACTGTCATACAGCTCCTCAAACCCCCAAAGGGTCTTCTTTGATCTCTGTAGTTGTTTGGGCATCAAAATTGATATTTTTTCCAGTTAAGCTATGTTGTTAAAAGACATTTTCTTAAGCCAATGTTCTCTTGCATTTTGTCATTTAAATGTATGGTTTGGTGGTTTATAGAAGATAATAGCCATCGTACATTTGAGTGTAGGATATATAAAGCAGATACTCAAGTTGCAGAAATCTAGGAACACTATGATTTTCAAGCAGTAATTTAAAGTCTGTCAAAAATGTTCCATTTTTTTGTGGTGCACACTTTTTTAACTTGATTTTTCATCCTGCTTTGATGCTGATGTATGTTCCCTTGGTCCTTGCTCAGTATCCTTTATTTGCTGAGTAATTCTGTCTTGTTAAGTCTTTCTGTGAGGCAAGGGACATTACCTGGGTGGTAAAGGTCAACTCTGTTAAATTAAGAACTGGACAAGAAACAGACTTTTGAGTTTCCCAGTGTTGCTGTTACTGAGTCGTAAATTTACATAACTGGATAACATGACTACCTATCCCCTGTGTGTCTTAGTTGTCTCTCTTCTGCCCGGTATGGGATTCATCTCTGTGGGAAACCTAATTTCTCTCCTCAGGGGAAGAGCTGACTTTTGTCCTTCTCAACCACATCCTCAGCACCTGACCATCTGGTGTCTTGGTTGCTTCGTTTAAACTCTGATTGCCCAGACCTTTCAATATCAGGCAGGTATTGCATGATTCATTTTGCCATCCCTTTATAGAGCACTAAATACCAGGTACACTGTTGGTGTGTATTTAGACTGATGTAAAAGTATTAAATGGTCTAATAATAATTTAGCGAAGAATGTTAAGGATATGAGCTGAAAGCTTTCCCTTCTAGTTATGGGTTTGATTTCCTGTCTGGCAGTTAGTGCAGATGATTAAGGCTGTGAACTGTAGATCCTGAAGTAAGAGATTTAATTCTGTCAGCCCTTGTTTGCCCACTGTTTGACCTTGGGCAAATCACTTAAGCATATAGTGCTTAGGGGCAGTTGGGAATTTTGGTTAAGTTCCTTAATGGTCCCCTGGACTGCAGGTCTAGTAACTACCTATGAGCCTGTATTCCATTTCTTTATTTCTGCTACTTTGAGCCTGTCACTGAACCAATAATTGCTTATTACTGTATTAACATAACTCTTTTGATGGTCTGCATGATTTGTCCAGCAGGCAATGCCTAGTGCATCTGATTGTCACATTTTTTTTTTCGACGTGAGAGCCCTCCAGCCCATTCCTTCTCCAGTAGAGTGAGAGTCAGGTGTTAAGGAGTGGGCCAGCCTGCAGATCCTTTAGACTGTCCTGTTCCACCCCTTGGCACCATGTATGCTCCACTGTAGCTGCCTTTGAGAGGTGCATGTGAGCTTCTGTCATGCCTAACCTCCCAGGCAACAGACACAGTGTTTACTAAGCAGGTGCACTGGGCTCATTAAGCTGCAGTGATGCACCACAAGGTGTCACCAGTGCAGCAAGACAAGCTGCTGCCCTCCCCTGGGAGAGGTGACCCAGCATTCGTTTCTCAGTGCTGTCCTCCCTGTTTGATCCTATCATCATCCTTGCTACCAGTTGAACATGAGTTGTTTGGGGTGCAGTTAGGACTTTATCTCTATATTAACATCATTTTTAGGCTGGGTCAAAGCAAGGTTAAAGCTGGATGTGGTTTAGTCAGGTGAAGTCACTTTGTGATTGGGGAACCCCCACCACCACCCAACAAATTATCAAAACAGTTTTTGCTGTGGTTTAAGAAGTTAAGCAATTTAGGCATGACATTTCAGCAGAAATTGTGCTTTTAAGGAATGGGACTACATAGTTTTATTTGACTAGACATATCTGAATCATTTCAGTTAATAAAATAATAAAAATAGCCAAATATGCAGTAAACTGTAAGAATAGAACACACCACTCCCTAGCCCTTAGAGAATTAAACTGGTTAGACCTGCCACATCACATGGCTCTTTCTCAGCTAACTATGATACACAAACTTCTAAATAAGCCGGTGAATTGCCCAGCCACTAATAACTTAGCAAAACATTATTCCTCAAAGAATTTTATGCTTTAGAAGAAAAATACTATAACTAAATCATCTAATACTGCAGGAGATTCTCTATACTGAGATAGTGTAAGCACATCCCACTACCACTGAAATCTACTCAGAATGAAAACTCATTTAAAATGCAACTAAAATGTCACCTATCAAATCAGTTGATCTGCTCTTGTATATCTCCGTGATAAATGCCACTGTTCAGCTTGCCATATTGTCAAACCAAGTCTCTTCTTTCAGAATCCTATTCCCCGTGACCAGTATTCACCTATGCCTGAACAGTTTTAATAGCATCTTCCAGCTATATTCATCATTTTGTGACCCTGCTCATCCCCCACCTCTATACTTCTTACATAAGTCTTACTATAGCCATATATATAATTCTTTGAATTTGCTGCACACCTCACCTCTTAACTACAATAGCAGCTTTTTCTGTCCTACCTAGTTATTTGCTTCACCTCAGTTTCTTTAAATTCTCAGCACTACTCGCACAATCTGTTATCCATCTGACAAACCCACGAATACACGTCTTCACATGTTCGATGTTCAACGTCTGCTAATTCATAAGTATCTTTTATACTGCAGTAACTGTCTCTACTTTTATATGAATGTAATATGATTAGCAAATGTATGTGTAATTCTTAACTTGTATTACTTAATGCCTTTTCATGCATGTTACTGAATGAATGTTTAATATGTTGAAGCTTTTCTCCTAGGACTTCTGCTGAAACAGGTTTTTGAGTAAATCCAGTCAAACAAACCCACTAAACAAAATAAAATAAATAAATGAAAATCAAGGTAGCTGTGTTAAACAGTCTGCATCAGTTGTCCCTGTCTCGTAGTTGTTAGGGTTGTAATGCCACTAAACACCCTTGATGTTATGTGGAATGTGTGCATTGACTGCCCTTATTAGCTAAGTTCCAGTCCAGCCACATAAACAAAGACATTTGCTGCAGAAGTTTGTAATTGAAAAGCATTTATCTGCAGACAGAGTAGGGCTATCAGAGTAAGACATCAGTTTTCATTGTGCCATTTTAATATAGATTCTGCCTTGTGGCTGCTGACCATCAGCCTTCCTCTGCCACTTCATTGCCCATCTCACTGGAGTGCTGCACCATACATTACCCATTGGGAAAGCTATAGTCTCCACCAGAAATTTGCCTGACAGTGCCTTACTCTGTAGGAGACCCAGGCTGAGAGGCAACAGCCAGGTAGAGAGAGGGCTATCATCCTGGCAACCGTAGAGGGTGGTTGGGTATTTTGCATAGGCCTAAATTTCCCATCCTTACAGCAGTGTGGTCTTGCCTCAAAATACTGGCAATCCAACACATGCACGTTTCTATATCCTTGCAAATGTACTAACTCCATGGTTGCACAGCTGTGGAAAAACGGCAGGCACAATGGAAAATGAAAAATTGCTTTTGCCATTGCTGCTGAAATCTAAGTTATTGAACTGCAGCTATTATTCAGAAAGTGAAAATTGGATCCCAGCTACAGCAGCAAGTTTAGGTCAGTGGGTCATACATATTCACTGACCTCAGTGCCGCCCTCTGTGTCTCCAAGCCTTCACTGTGAATCAGCAGGTCAGTGGACTGTACTGTAATCTCTCATCCAGCATGAGTGAGTCATTATTGGCTACTCCCACCATTTCAGACCAGCTCTTGCATTGCCTGGCTTACTGATGATTCTGAGTCACCCAATTCACAGTTAAGGCCTTATCCCTCTCCACCATGGGATATGCTGAGCAGCATTTTTTAATTTGGTGAAAATAGATGCCAAAAATTAGAAGCTTTGTAAACTTAGAGTAGGGCATTTTGTGTTTATCACGGAGCAGTAAGTTTAAAGGATCCAGGCTTCAGTCGTGCCTTTTGCTCATTGGGTTTTGTAGACTTTGCATGATCTCCTTGTGTGTTTGTGTGTATATTTATTGTGGTACTGCTTTTTCCTCCTAAAACATGAGGTTTTCTGACTGCATGCTGTTTATTTTTACCCTTGTAGCCTGAGTCATGGCTGACAAGGGTCCACAAACTAGCCCATTATTGGGTTAACATATGATTGATAGATACACGTGTTTGTGTGTGTGTGTGTGTGTGTGTGTGTGTGTGTGTGTGTGTGTGTGTGTATTTATGTAACTAAATGTATACAGTTTGTGTGTGTGTTTGGCGAGAGAGATGTGCATATGTACACATGTGCTTATATATACATAAAAATGTGTGTGTATATGGTTTCACTTCAGAAGCCTGAATTGCATAAGCTGGAAGACCGAAAGCCTGAAAACTCAAAAGCCTGAATCCCATAAGACTGAAAACAGATAGAATACATATACTGACTGAATACAACACAAACCAGATTACATTCCAACAAATATAGTGAGAGAGTTAAGAAGGATATATATATGTACATAACTCTTCATCCAAACATAGACACCACCTTTATAAACACAGCCACTCAATTCATTGAGTTTAC
Source organism: Protopterus annectens (assembly GCF_019279795.1). Lineage (NCBI taxonomy): Eukaryota > Metazoa > Chordata > Ceratodontiformes > Protopteridae > Protopterus > Protopterus annectens. The sequence goes on along the minus strand of NC_056736.1, from coordinate 684,079,076 downwards.
CAACTCTATACTAAAGCTGTCAACAAACCCACACTCCTCAACCACCACTATACTATATAACCCATAAAGTAACACCAACTCCTTCACCCTTCAACCTGTACCAACTTACACTATCTATAGACATCTAATCAAACTTACACACCATCCTAGCAGTAGACAAGCTACCTGCCAAATTCCTACAAATAGCTGCAAAAGCCATTTCCTACCCAATCTTTGTAATCATTAACAGATCAGTCTCAGAACAAAATCGGCCACTTCTCTGGAAAATTTCCTACATTATACCAGTACACAAAGGAACACCTCCACTGACCTAACAAACTACTGCCCTATAGCTATACTTTCCCTACTGGCTAAAATACTGGAAAAATGTATCCACACCCAGATCCTAACACATCTCCTTTCCAACTATCTTCTTGCCAAAACTCAACATGGATTCCGTCCCAATCATAGCACTGCCACTGCACTCATCCATTTTAGTAACCTGGTAAATATGCAGTGCAACAATGACCATCTAGTGTCTACAGTTTTCCTTGATTTATCAAAGGTGTTTGATACCGTCTCCCTAAAAAGCTTCTACCATCACTCTTAGAATTAAAACTAACTACCCCCACTCTATTATGGTTTCAAGACCATCTGTCCCAATCCCAACAAGCTGTTCAGTGGAAAAATTCCCTTCCCCCCCCTACTTCCTGTAAAACTAGGAGTACCCCAAGGATCAATCCTAGGACCCCTACTTTTCACTATATTTACAAATAATCTTCACAAAGCCACCTCTCTAGCAAACCTGGTTTAATAGGCTGACTACTCCTCCTTAATCTGCTCTGCTCCCACCCTCCAACAACTTCACATCAAGACCCAAGAAGCCTTTACATCCATTGAAACCTGGCTAAAAAACTTCCAGCTAATACTAAATTTTAAAAAGACCCGACATATGCTCTTCCATCCTTTCAAAGCAGCAGTACCTACTCCCCCATTCTCTATTTCTGCGTCAGATAATACCTCTATCTCCCCATTACACAAACCAAATTACTAGGGGTCATTATTGACAATAATATGAAATTTGACGAACACATAGCTCATGCAGTAACCGAAGTCAACAAAAAGCTTTGTACTCTTTTTACAGATGTAAAAACTTCCTAACCAGCAGTAGTAGAGTTACTCTAGCTCGCACCCATTTTCTCTCTACCTTACTGTATGCTTCTGTCCTAAGTAATCTAAACAAGAGTGATTTAAACAAGCTATCAGTATACTACAAAAAAATAGCAAAATTCGTCACAAACTCCTACCGTATCCACCACTGTCAGGCCCTAAAACAGCTTTCCTGGCTGGAACTCCCTAAAACCTTAGCTCTAAACCAACTTCTTCTAGCTCCCCAAATACTGTACCAACCTGACAAAACTCCACCCTTACAAGACCTGATCATCCTCTACTCCAGTAATCGAGAACTTAGATCCACTGACAAGGCACTAACTGCAATCTCCAAAAGCCATTACAGCTCTGGTGACTCCCTATATTCTAGCAACATTGGCAAGACTTGGAACTCTCTACCACTACAAATCAGGGTACAACCTAACAAAACCATCTTCAAAAAATGGCTTATTTCCCACCTAAACAACTCGTGGACATGCAACACCTTTCCCCTACCCACTATCCAACCTCTTCTGTAAAACTCCCACAGATGCACTATATTTATTATCACATGTTACTTACCAACACATTGACACTTATTCCCCACTGTCCCATCTATACCCACTAACTCTCCCCTAGACTAAGTTAAATAGCTTTCCTTAAAATGTCAATTTTTAGTTTTTTCTTTCTTCTCTTATCTTCATTACATCTTCAAGATTATGTGTACTAAACATACTGTATGAACAACAATCATATGTTACTACCTGTTATACTTTTAATGGTATGTCTAAACCACTATGCTTATGTAAATATCTTATGCAATCATATGTTATTATCTGCTCTATTTTATAACTGTATTTGTAAACCACAATGCTCATGTAAATATCTTATGTATAGTATGTTTGTAATTATTTCTGGAGCTTTTCTCCCCCGGCCTCCGCTGAAAATGGACAGATGTGTCCAGTCGGAACTCCTGGTAAACAAATGTAAACTAAATAAATATGTAAATATATGTAAAATATGTGTGTGTTTATGTATATGTATTAAATGATAGCAAAGGGTTAAAAGATCACACAAACAAACCATCCAGTAAAAATTGTACGAAAGACCCACTCAGGTTGAGTCTTCACTGTGTAGAGATCCATAGAATATTTGCAAATGACCCTTTAAGGACATGCCAGTCTTTCAGCTACATGGCTTCTGAATGCCACTGACTTTTTTATGGGTGTGTTCAGACGAGTAATGGCTAACCCCACTAGATGTATACATGCACGTTTCTGCATTTTTCTGACCTTATCAGTCTAGCATAAGTAGATTGTTTGGGTATACTTTAGAAAAACAGGGCTTAAACACAAGCCTGATGCCCATAAACATAAGGGTTCTTACAAAATATCCCACATAACATCTAAACCAAAGAGCAAAAAGGTCACTCAAACAAATCATTAAGTGAAACCATAAGAAAGACCCAGCTGAGTTAAGAGTTTTCACAGTGTTATACCTTACATTTCCTGTAGTAGAGGCCCATGGGATATATGCACATGACCCCTTAATGACATATAAGTGTTTCAGTTAAGTGTCTGTGGGTACACACTCTCTCTCTCTCTATCTGTACATGTGTATGTATGTGTATATAGGTTCATAGGTAGGTACTAGGCTATCTGCCCGAGGGCGTCTACAAGCCTAGCCAGTGTGTCCGCTTTCGCAACCCCATTGATTAATTAACTGATCCTCTGTCAAGCAGAGCCAATGAAGTGATCCCAGGGGTGTATTTTCTGTTACTCATCCACTCGTCAAGGTTTCTCTTGAAGATTGTTAGTGAGGGGCTCTGCCTGATTTAATTTGGAATTTTGTTCCAAAGCATGGGGAGACTCTATGACAGGAATCTATTCCTACAGCATGTTCTATTTATTGTGGCGAGGTTTAGCCCACTAGAGCGCATGGCTTGCAGTGACTTGGATTTCTTTAGGTGGAGCATGTCCATCAGTTCTGAGTTGGACATGGCTTTGTAAGTCCGACAGAGATCAACTCTGAGTAAGCGATATGCCACTGAGTACAACCGGAGTTTTGTCAGTCGGGCTGCATAGGACATATATTTGAAACCAGTAATCCTCTTGGTGAGGTACTTTTGTGGTCTTTCCAGCTGTTGGAAGTGTCTTGTGAGGTACATCCCAAATGGGTCATTGTACTCTATGATGGGTCTAATGAGTGACGAGTAGTGGGGCTCTATAACCTCTTTATTTCTAGATGCGAACCCTTTAGTAATTAGATAGGCCACATAAAAGGATTTCCTAACTACTTTGGCAATATGATTGTCAAAGGAGAGATTACTGTCTACCTGGGTCCCCAGATCTCTTATTACCTCTTCTGTATTAAGGGGGCTGCCACCTATGTGGTAATTCATGGGTGTTTTGTTTTTCCCAAACGGGATGACTATGCATTTTTTGGCATTTAGGTTGAGGCCATGACTTTGACACCAGGTGTCCGTCTCAGTAAGGCCCTTTTGGAGGATGTCCGTGTCAGCCGGAGAGTCAGTTATGGCTCCCAGTTTGCAGTCGTCAGCGAACTTGGTTAGCCATAGTCCTCTTGTCTGTACTTCTGAGAAGTATATGCCGAACAGTAGGGGTCCCAGGACCGAGCCTTGCGGGACACGAATTGTGACTGGTTTAGAGTCGGACCTGGAGCCCGCTATTCTTACCGTGTGAGTTCTGTCTGTAAGCCAGTTGGCAACCCATCTCGTGACGTAGGGGTTTATGTTCAGGCTGGTGAGTTTTTCTGTAATACCTGAGTGGGGAATGGTGTCGAAAGCCTTGGCGAGGTTAAGGTAGGCTGTGTGAACCACCTTTCCCTCGTCTGTGGCCTTGGTGACTGTCTCGAAGAAGTCAACCAGGTTTAGTAGGCATGATCTGCCCTTAACGAAGCCGAACTGGGTCGGGTCAAGTGTTTGGAGGTTCCCAATGTCTTTGTTAATGAGTTCCATGATGATGCGCTCCATAGCCTTGCAGACCAGGCTAGTCAGGCTTATGGGGCGATAGTTACCAGGGTCAGTTGTGGCCCCTCCTTTGTGGAGAGAAATAACTGATGTTATGTAGTCCTATCTCGCCTACATTCTTCACTTGTGGGTTCGGAGCCGAATGTCGGCTCCGACTCGGCCTATTTACTAGCTCGAAAGTCTTTGATTGGCTGGGCCAAGATTGTATCCCACAATACACTGCTCCACATTCCCAGATCTCGTTTGCCGCTTGTAGAGCTCGGACGTGGTCTCGACTTGGCTGTGGCTAAGTATTGCAAAGAAATCTCTTTCTTGTGAAATTTTTTCGCTAATTATTGGCTAATTGTGTTTATTCAGTAGAGTTGTTCTCAGTGGTGTTGCTGCATTATTTTTGTAGGTTGCGAGTGTGTTTGTGTGTGGTATCCTTTACACCCTCGGGCTAGGCCCGTTTAAGTTAGAGGACCTAGTCCTCCTCGTGTGTTTGTCTGGTTATTTTTCTTACTTTAAGTTGAGAACCGTTTAATTTAGAGGTTCTCCCCTGTGCCTTGTTGGTATTCTTTCATGTTCTCTGCTTTCTGTGTCAGCGGTTTCCCGCCTCTTGTCAGTAGCAGCTGCTACTAATTGTTGGAATGTCTAAAGAACAAAAAAAGCATAAGCCGTCGGGCTTTAAAAAGTGTACCAAGTGTGCCTATAAAATGTCTATCACAGACTGTCACTTGGTCTGTGTTTACTGTCTTGGAGCCATCCACCTTCAGGAGTCGTGCAGTTTCTGCCACGCCTTTAGTCCTCGGGTGCTCCAAGAGAGGAAAAACAAATTGATCCTAAAGGGACTGCTAAAACCGTCTTTTGAGGAGGATTTAGGTTCGGCTCCCAGCTCCCAGTCGAAGTCTAAATCCTCCAAATCCAAGAAGAGGTCTCTGGCTCCATCTATTGTTTCGGAGCCACCTTGTAAAATTTCCATTGTGGAATCTGCTTCCTCGGCTCCACCGACCTCGGGGCCGCAGGAGGTAACTGTATCGACTGAGTCTGTGTCCGCGCCGATAATTTTGGAACCGATTCGGTGCTGGTCGCCAAGTTTGAGGCAAACTTCTCCAGACAGGAGGTCTGGTTCTCCATCCATTTCCTCCATATCCTCCAGGCTTTCCGATTTGGATGTAGATAGGGTGGTGCAGAGGCTTCTACAGTCGCGGGTGCTGGCCAAACTTTTCTCGGCTCCGACCCAGTCGGCTCCAGAGCCAGCTCTGTTGGTTGTACCTGCTATTCCTCCTCCGAGCGCATCCTTGTCGTCGGAGCCGGTAAGTTCCGCTCCGAGGGACGTTCCTGTGCCGGCGCCGATCCCCCTGCGGGGTTTATCGTGCCAGCATCGGTTCCGACCCTGTTGGCTCCGTCCACAGGGTTCGAGACTCGGGTCTCCTCGGTCGGGCCCGAGGGAGATGTCTCGGAACACCCATCGGCTCCGAACCTCCCCCTTGGCACCTCGGCTGCGGGGACTCCGGTCTCGATCATGGCCTTGGAAGGGGGTCGATCCTCCGATTTGGGAGGTCCCACCTTCGAGGCTCTGCGGAGCGCGCTGGCTAGGTCAGCTACTTCTCTCGGATCGGTTCTTCCGTCCCCTACGACACCTGTGAGAGCTTCTGACATCCACCTATCCTTGGATAGCAGAGTGCAGGGGCCTAAGGGTACCCCCATGAGTGGTCCCCTTCTTTCTGAGGGGCCCTCAGAGTCTGTGCCTGAGGAACCCCCCAGAAAGAAATCTTGTAAGAGGAAGCACATAGACTCCCAGGATGAGTCTCTCACTTCCGATACTGACCTCGAGGAGTCGGAGGGGTCCCCTAAGTCTTCCTCTGAGGATTTTTCGTTCTCCGATATCCTGGAGATCTTGAAACAAAGAGGAGACTGGCCTTCCAAACCCCCCTCCGAGGAGGAGTCAGTATTCCTTAAGGCCTTCGGCGCTCAGCCCTCCGCCTCCTGGGTGTCTCCACCCTTCGACGAGCTCCTGGACCTTATTTGTTGGAGGGTGTGGGAGACTCCTGACTCCATAGAGCCTGTTCCTCGATACCCCAACAAATTTTTGTCTGCTCCCCAAGGGAAGGAATTTTTGACAAAGGGAGTCCCAGTAGATGCTATGGTGGTGGCGGCTGCCACACAGAAGGAAGTTGCTGAGTCTTCCTCTTCGGTCCATCCCCCTAACAAGGAGTCTAGGACTATGGATTGGTACGGGAAGCGTACAGTGTCTTCAGCGACCTTTACCTTGCGGTCACTGAATTATTTGTCTCATTTCAAGCGGCTCCAGAGAGATCTCCTTAATGAGTTAGGAGATACTCTAACGGGTAACGTGCCTGAGGCGGTGGCTCAGACTGTCAACACTCAGCTCTCGACCCTAACTCCATTGCTAACTCGTCCATGCGACTGATTTCGTACGTGGCCGAGGGAGCTAGTAGGGCGGCTAGTTCAGGGGTGGCCCTCAAGAGGCAAGCCTGGCTACGCCTGTGTCACTTTGCAGAGGCCTTTAAGTCTTCCTTTACTGATGCCCCCTTCGATGGTTCCTCCTTGTTCGGGACCAAAGTGAAAGACACACTCACCAGGTGCGAGCAAGAGGGAAAGACCTTGTCTGCCGTGCGAGTCCGTTTTTCCCTACCATCGAGGCCTTACCCCAAGGCTCAGCGAGGGGGAAAGATGTGGTTCAAAAAATCTCAGAGGTCTTTTCCTGCCGCACAGGGTGAGACCCCCCCCCCCCGAGGCAGGGGAGGAGGGTCGTATTCAGGTAGACTTCGCCCCAGAGGCAGAGGGGGGCCCCCGCAATCCTGGGGACCGTGACTCCTTCAGCGGTTTCCCATACTCTCATTCCTGAGGGTGTGCCCGGCTGTGTGTCTCCGGAGCCAGTCGGTGGTCGAATTTCCCAGTATCCGGAAGCCTGGGTCAACATCACCCAGGACAGATGGGTATTGGGGATAATCATCGGAGGTTACACCATCCCATTTCACTCCACCCCCCCCCCCCCGACAAAAGGAGCCCAGACGTTCCACCCAGTCAAAGGGTTCAGGCAGCAACAGGTTTTCTCAGCTGCTAGAAAAAGGAGTCATCCAACCAGTCCCCCCAGACCAGATCAGATTAGGGACTTACTCGAGATTCTTTTTGGTGCCGAAAAGAACGGGGGACTGGAGACCCATTTTGGATCTCAGCCGACTCAATCATTATGTACACAAGTCGAAATTCCGGATGGTCACGCTACAATCGATTCTCCCGTTACTGGGAAAGGAAGTATGGATGTGCTCCATCGACCTGAAGGATGCTTATTACCACATCAAAATGGACAGAACATCCAGATGTCATCTACGCTTCCGGCTGGGAGCCAGGCACTTCCAGTTTCGAGCCCTGCCCTTTGGTCTCACCACAGCCCCCAGGGTGTTCACCAAGTGCATGGCAGTGGTGACGGCTCACTTGAGACGTCAAGGATTCCAGGTGTTTCCTTACCTGGACGACTGGCTCCTATCCGCCCCCACCAAGCATCTACTTCTTCAAAACAGAGATACTGTTATCGATCTTTATCACCAGTTAGGCATCACAATAAACTGGAAAAAATCTGCCTTGCTACCCTCACAGCGTGTCTCATTTATAGGAGCAGAGTTGGACACTATTCGGTTGAGAGCATTTTTACCTATGAAGAGGATCACAGGGTTGCAACAACAGGTTCGGATGATGATGCCTCGGACACGTGTGAGGGCAAGACTAGTTCTTCAGTTACTGGGGACAATGGCGTCCACTATCATGATGGTCCCGTTAGCGAGGTTACATATGAGGATCCTACAATGGCTCCTATTCGCCCAATGGTCCTTTCAAAGACTACGGCTATCCCATCCTATCTTAATCACAGGCAAATGCAAGCAGGACCTCAGTTGGTGGCTATGCACCAACAATTTAGACGTAGGGAAACCCTTTGTTCCACCCAACCCGGTAGCCACAGTGACCACGGACGCCTCCTGGATAGGGTGGGGGAGGCATTATCTCAGCAGGATGGTCCAAGACACGTGGCAGGAGCACGGGATAGACTTGCACATAAATGTCCTGGAGATGAGGGCAGTGCTCCTAGCGTTGCAGGCACTTCAGGATGTCCTCCCTCTAGGGACTATTGCGATACACTCAGACAACATGTCAGTAGTGTGGTATCTCAACAAGCAAGGGGGAATCAGATTGTACCCACTATGCAGGGAGGGCATGAGAGTGTGGAATTGGGCGATAGCTTTCCAACGGGCCTTGGTGGCAATGCACATCCCAGGGAAAACCAATGTGATCAAAGACGGACTAAGCAGGGCGATCCTCATGCCTTATGAGTGGTCCCTGAACCGCCAGGTGGCGGACAGTATATTCAGCAAATGGGGTCAGCCTTGCTGCGACCTGTTTGCCAGCCCTCTCAGTGCGAAATGCCACGACTACTTCTTGCTGATACCCCCATCGGGGGAATCTCCAAGGGACGCTCTGGCGCACAATTGACCCTCGGGTCTGCTGTATGCTTTTCCTCCGTTTCTCCTTATCTCGAGGGTGATCCAGAAAGCGCTATCCTTGGGAAGCAGATTGATTCTGATCGCATCACACTGGCCTCAACAAGTATGGTTCCCCTTCCTTCAACCTTACATCGTGATGCTCCATGGACTCTGGACCCTCGTCCAGACTTGCTGACACATATGTCGGGACAGCTCCACTCATCCCTGGAGACCCTCCGGCTGACCGCCTGGCTACTCCACTTCCAGCCGTAGTCAGGTGTCACCGTTTTTCTCCTGATGTAGTCCATATTCTTTCTTCCTCTCATAAGCCGTCCACTAGGAAGGTCTACTCTAGCAAGTGGAAAAGGTTTTCGATATGGGCCCAGTCAAAAGGTATTTACCCCTACACGGCTCCCATTAACTCTGTTTTAGAATTTTTGTCTCATTTATTCTACCAAGGATCTGCCTCAGCCACCATCAAAGTTCAGCTGGCGGCTATTTCTAATTATCACGTGGCTCATGAACCTAGCTTAATGGCACACAGGCTGTGTAGAGCATTCCTGAAAGGCACTCTTCTCCTTCGTCCCCCTGTATCTCAACCTGTTATGCCCTGGGACCTCAATTTTGTTCTGCAGGCCCTTACTCTCCCACTCTTTGAGCCTACGGCTTCTTGCGATTTAAAATTTCTTACATGGAAATCTGCCTTTCTGATAGCTGTCACATCGGCCAGACGAGTATCAGAACTCCAGGCCCTCTCAGTCAAGCCCCCATATTTGATATTCCATAAAGACAGAGTCTCTCTCAGACCAAATCCGTCCTTTCTTCCTAAGGTGGCTTCCTTATCTAATATTAATCAGTCCATTGAACTGCCGGTCTTCTTCCCCAACTTCTCCAATAAGGCAGAGTACCAGTTCCATCTGTTGGATGTTCATAGGCAACTACGCTTTTATCTACACAGGACTAAAGATTGGCGGAAGTCAGACCAGCTCTTCGTTTCATTCTCAGAGAATCGCTTGGGGTCTGCGGTCTCCAAGGTCACCATATCTAGGTGGATGGCTGGTTGCGTCTCATTTGTCTTATCAGGCAGGGGGAAAGAGCCTGCCTTTTCCAGTCAGAGCACACTCGACGAGAGCAGTTTCCACTTCCACGGCCTTTCAGGCTAGGTTATCCATGGATGATATATGTGCGGCTGCAACATGGGCTTCTCCTCACACATTTCTTTCCCATTACAAATTGGATGTGGTGTCCAGGGGCATGTCATCTTTTGGCTCCATAGTGCTCAGGAGTATTTTGCATTGAGCCACCCAGGATGTAGGTGCTAGGGACGCTGTCCCACAAGTGAAGAATGTAGGCGAGATAGGACTACATAACATCAGTTAGTTATGTACTCACCATAACGTTAGATGTATGTAGTCCATCTCACTTCACATTCTTCATTACCCACCCACCGTCCCCCACGCCTGGAGGATTTGGAGAATCTCCTTGTACTTGTCATGTTACTAAGCCCCTTTGGATAATTTGTTGGACCTCGTTGCCATGAGTATGTGTGTGTGTTTGGTCGATAGATAAGATTTTTCTGTTGGCAGCAAACTAGATCTGGGGATGTGGAGCAGTGTATTGTGGGATACCATCTTGACCCAGCCAATCAAAGACTTTCGAGCTAGTAAATGGGCCGAGTCGGAGCCGACATTCGGCTCCGAACCCACAATTGAAGAATGTGAGGCGAGATGGACTACATACATCTAACGTTATGGTGAGTACATAACTAACTGTTGCTGTCTGCCATTCTATGGGTACGTAGTCTGTGGAGAGGCTGAGGTTGAACAGCGTGTTTAGGTGGGGGGTTAGTTTGTTCTGTAGTTCGTGCAAGACGCAGCCTGGGACACCATCGGGTCCCATTGACGCTGTGTTTTTGGCTTTTGAAAGGGCTGTTTTCACCTGTGCGTCTGATTTTTGGGACACTACACTTTTCCGGTATTGTTGTGGGCCCTTTTGGAGGTGAGAGGGGGGTGAAGTTTGCACTGAATCTATCTGCCAGGATGTTGGCAATATCAGTAGGTTCAGTATATTTTGTGCTATTTTGCACTAGTTCAGTGCATATCTGCGAGTTGCCACTTAGGTTCTTAACCACAAAGCCTTCTTTAGCTATGTTATCTTTTGAATCTTTGGCTATTTTTCTTTCGAAGTTAGCCTTGGA
>NC_056736.1:684050781-684060781 GCF_019279795.1 Protopterus annectens | reverse complement strand
TGTACTACAAGATCCACTCAAATCGTTTGGTTCCCTATAACATTTGTACTGTACTGTAACATTACACTTACTCCATCCCACTTGGATGGTGCCATTTTTGTAAAAACATACAATTCCTTTTTGTGTCACAGGCAAATACAGTGCTACTTTATCATGTGCTTTAATAGCAACTGTGTCAAAAACCAGATTTTCCCAGGTCTCATTGACCCCTAGGGGGGATAGCAGTCATCAGTAAACCTCCATATGTTGTTGGTATGGCCGTACAGACCCAGCAGTTCGAAGCATTAAAAGTCTCAGCATACACACGTGTAATTGCCTGGTAAGTGTTAAAGTTCGGATGCCAGTCTATGTTTGGTTGATTACGTCTAATCAGTTCAACTTTTGTGGCAGGAAAAAGGAGTGGCCACAACAAAAAGAACAGTGTGATTAATATAGCAATGAAAACGATCATACAAGTTTTCTGAGGGTGCTCAATGTCTCTATTCACTCTGTACCTGGCCATTATGTTCTCGTTGTACAACAGTAACAAAGTTTTTGTCCAATTCAAAGTTCTTAACCAGTTTACAGTGCATCAAGTGATCCAGGAAGCTCGCTCTGCGATCTTGACTGCAGTGGGTGTCGACATTAGTACCTGGTACGGTCCTTCCCACTTAGGAGAACTCCAATTCTTTCGCTTCACAATCTTCACCCAGACCCAAGTGCCTGGGGCTACTGGTGCTTCCAATTTCGGTTGTTCTTTATCTGAAACAGAATTTAACTGCAAAAGTTTGTTATTCAAAAATCGCCTCATATACCCTGCAAGTGAACTGTCAGCCTCTTGCTCTGCAGACATGAGAGGTTTCCACTGAGGTGTATAGTATGCCCTCCCAAACAAAGTTTCAAAAGGAGTTAATCCCTTTGCATTTGGAACAGTTCTCATGCTCAACAGTGCTAAAGGCAAACAGTGCACCCAGTTCTTCTGTGTCTCGGTCATCAGCTTCCTAAGCTTGTTTTTCAACACCCCATTGTGTCTCTCTACTAACCCTGCAGATTGGGAGTGATAAGCGCAGTGATTTTTTAACAATATCCCAAAATAACGACTAAGTTGCTGTACTGTTTGGTTCACGAAATGTGTACCGTTATCACTATAAATCTTTTCTGGTATGCCAAATCTGGGTATAATTTCTTTAACAAGGACCTTTGCAATAGTAGCTGCATCTGGATTTTTAGTCGGAAAGGCTTCTACCCATTTGGAAAACATATCTATAATGATAAGGCAATACTTTTTATTCTCGTATTTATTCAATTCTATGAAATCCATACAAATAGTATGAAACGGATATGGCGGTGTAGGGAAACTCCCTTGCTTAGGCTTCAATGCCCCTTGTGCGTGATGCTTGTTACAAACATGGCATGCTGCACAAAAATTTTTTGTATAGTTTGTAAATCCATAGGTTGTAAACACTCGATTCACTAACTGTACCATCCCCCCTGTTGAGACATGGCTCTGCCCATGGCTCAACAACGCTGCATATCTAAACAAATTAGATGGCAAAATTGGTTTCTTTTCCTTGGAAATGTACAGTCTCTTTTCAAGGATTGCTCCTCATTTTATCCACTTCTGTTTTTCTATATTTGTAGCAAGTGTCTGCATTGTTTTCAACATTTCTAAATCTAAAATCTCAGAGGGTTGCAATTCCTCACTCAAATGAAAAGTTTCTGTGGCTGAATCTGCCTGCTTCGCAGCTGTATCAGCCCGTGCATTACCTTTTGAAATCCTATCCTGTTGTTTGGTATGAGCTACGCATTTGCAAATAGCTACTCTTTTAGGTAACTGAATAGAATCTAATAGATCTAAAATAAATTGCGCATGATTAATTGGTTTACCAGTAGATGATATCATTCCTCTATTTTTCCACTGCTGCGCAAAAACATGTACAGTAGAAAAAGCATACTGACTGTCAGTATAAATGTTCGCTTTCTTACCTTTTGCTAAGGTACATGCCCTTGTCAAGGCAATCAACTCTGCCGCTTGTGCAGATAAATTGTGTGGTAAAGATTTTGCTTCTAAAGTGTCAGTATCAGAAACGACTGCATACCCCACTAGGTTCTGTCCTGTAGGACCCCTCCTGCACGAGCCGTCCACATAGTTTGTCACCTCGGCATTATCCAAGGGAACATCCGTAAGGTCTTGTCTAGGTAGTGTCTTTTGCTGAATCTCCTGCAAGCAGCAGTGTGGTTTGCCATCTGCAGGGGTTGGGAGCAAGGTTGACGGATTCAAAGTTGTGCATTGTTCAATTGTCATATGAGGTTGGCTCAACAGTATGGTCATACAGGAAAGATGTCTAGCTGGAGAAAGATATGCTACTTTTTCTTGCAGTAAAATAATTGCGACTGCCTGAGGCACTCTCAGTGTGAGAGGGTGAAATAACACCACTGAGGCCGAAACCTGCACTGCCATTGCAGCTGCAACTACTGCTTGTACACAGTGGGGCAGGGACCGCGCCACTGGGTCTAGCTGTGATGGGTAGTAAGCTATGGGACGTTGCTTGTCCCCCTGCTGCTGTGTCAATACTGATGTCATATAACCCTGCTTACAGTCTACAGTTTGAATAAATTGCTTATGATAGTTTGGTAATCCTAAAACTAAGGATGATGCTATCAGTTGTTTCAGCTTGCAGAAAGCTGCTTCTGCTTCAGGTGTCCATTGTAATAAATCCTGTGCTGCCATCGGCTTTTTGAATATTAAATTGGCCAGTGGAGCAGATTCCAAAGCATAATTTGGTATCCAGCTTCGACAAAAATTAGTAGTTCCCAGGAAGGACATCATTTCCTTCTTGGTAGTTGGTCTAAGTGCCTGTAACATTGCTGTTTTTCTATCTTCGTCTAATATTCTACCTTCTTTGGATATTACATATCCCAAGTACTTAACTTGTTTTCTCCAAAGTTGCAGTTTGTCTTTGTTTACTTTGTGACCTTGAGTAGCTAAGAACTGTAATAAAGCTATCGTGTCCTCTTTGCATTCTTGCTGGGTAGGGGCTGCCAGCAGAATGTCATCTACATAACGTAAAATCTGACTACCTTTTGGTGGGATAAATCCCGCCAGGTTGCTTGCCATTTCTTGTGCAAATATTGTTGGGCTTTCACAATATCCTTGTGGTAATCTCGTGTATGTATATCGTTTTCCCTGAAATGTAAATGCAAACCAATATTGGCTGTCAGGGTGTATCGGTATCGAGAAAAATGCATTACTAATATCTACCACAGAAAAGTATTTTTGTTCAGGCTTTAAATCATTCAGTAAGGTGTGTGGGTCTGGCACTGTCGGTGCCCTGGGTATAACTGCATTATTTACAGCTTGTAAATCTTGGACCATACGCCATTCCCCATTTGCTTTCCTGACAGGAAATAGGGGTGTATTACATGGTGAATCAGGGGATTCTATTAAGACTCCTTCCTTAAGTAAGGCTGCTATTATAGGTTTGATTCCTATCTCTGCATCCTTTCTCAAGGGATACTGTCTTTTCTGGGGTCTAAATGCTGACTTTGGCGTAATAGTAACTGGTCCTGCTGTTTGTATAAGTCCTACATCTGATTTCCCTGTTGACCAGAGAATGTCTGGTATGTCTCGCAAGGCTTTTTCCTCTTCTTCTAATAAGAGTAATACTCAGCTATCCTCACTAGCCTGTGAGTGCACAGCTGGGTGTGTCTGTGTAATCCAATTCAGTTTCTGTTTCTGTACTCCTTGTTCGGAAAGCTCTAATTCCGTCTGCTTTTCCCACCTTGTGACTTTTTCACAAGTCTGCCCATTTCAAATTTTTATTCTTAGTTAAGCTAATATGTGGCAATCAATTAGACTTGTAAAGTGCTAAAAATTCCTGGGGCAATGAACAGCTTACTAAACTGTTTCCTTCTGCATCCCAGTACAAATTTCGTAACACTAGTCTGTTTGCATGGTTCTGAAACAATTCTTGTTCATAATCTTTATCAGGCCCTGGTCTATTACAGTAATATAGAGTACAATGCAACAAATGCTGTTTGTTGATGTCGAGGGAGGGGGACTTACTGATGACTACGTTCATCAGTTACTGCCCCTGGACCAGTCGTAACTAAGTCCTGGCTGTACCAATAATATGTTTCACCCTCCGGTCGCACTACAAAAGTATCCATTTGTCGCTGTGCTTCCATACCCTGCATGGTTGGAACTACGGCTATGCCAAATATCTGCATTAAGTCTCTACCCAAAAGATTTACTGGGCATTTTGCAGAAACCACAATTTTACTTCTCTGGGTCATTCCTGAAACGGGGTCTGTTATTGCTATGTCATGGGAGAGTGGCTCCCGATACAGCTGTCCATTAGCTGCCTTCACTAGTGTATAATCTGGTGATTCTGAATCTTCTGGTAACTTGGAAGGGTGTATCAGGGTCCGTGAGGCCCCTGAGTCACACAAAAATTTGACTTCCCTGCCCTCTACCAGAAGCGTCACTTCCGGTTTTGTGTCTGCTAAGTAAAGCTCTAAGCTCAATAGAGCTAAGTCCAAAATTTCATCTTCTTCGATGTCTGCAAATTCATGTACATCCTCTACCCTCGCTATCACATTTGCACTTGTCTTTTCTTGTTCATTTTCATTCAAGGACTCCTGACTATCATATAGTCATTCCTCATCTTCCTTATTTTCTGTAGTCACCTTCTTATTTAGCCTGCAATCCCTTGCTAAATGTCCTTTTTTCCCCGCACTTAAAGCATTCACCTTTTTTCTTTCTTTCTTCAAAATCTTCTGATCGCTTGTCAGATTGTTTATTTCCCTGGGTATTTTTCTTACCCTTTCTCCCAGTCTGTACTACAAATACTTCTGACCCATTTTCTGCCGAAAATACTTGAGTTTTCTTTTTCTTTTTACTATTAAAATGCCTCTCTGCATGTCTAGCATATTCAAGTAATGGCTGTAATCTACTTGTACGATGATCTACCATGTGCTTTGTAATAAAGCTGCTAATAGGAGTTATACTACCCTTCAAGAATGCATTCTTTAACTGTTGTTCATATGAGGAGTCTTGCGTCTGATTTTCTGGTATCTGCATTCCGCAGTGGTTATTAAAACATTCTAACAATCTAGCATAATATCTATCAACTGTTTCGCCTTCCTGTTGAATGCATTGATTAATGCAAGTCCAATCAGCCCTAGGCTTCCACTTTTCAGAGATTCGGTCTATCAGTCCTTTCACTCTGCCATTCAGTTCTGCAGTTCTGCATTAGTATGTGGGAGTGGTCTAAGTTGTGCGTCACGAGGATTCCAGTTGCCACTGATCATGTGCCAATCTGGACCTACAATTTGTCTAACTACTTTATCTACTTCTTCTCCATTCAAATGGTAACTTAATCTCATACCCTGTAAGTCTTCTAAAAATTTCTGAAAATTCACTTTTGGGTGGGGAATTCCCTCCGTGGCTTTCCGGATATCTTCCGGTGTCCATGGTCTATAAACTAAGAGTTGGATCCTGTCCTGCCTGAGGATTTGGTACTTCTATGAGCGGACATATCTCTTCTTCACTCATAGCCTGTGACTTTCTATTTATTTCACTTCACTCAATCTCCCTCCTCAAGTCGCGTGTTCGAGACCTTGCTCGATAGGATCCCTGACAAACGGTTGTGATTTTGCAGGAACAGCTGGGTATAGCGGAGGTGGATCAGTTTGTCCACTCGCTTCATATTCTGGTAAAGGAAGCGGAGGGGGCGAAGGAGGGGCTGTTGCTATAACCAAATTATTGTCTTCTTTGTCTAAGAGCATTGTCTTTGAATTCTTTATTCTCTGTTCCCTGCGATTTGCTTCCTCAAGCCACCTATGCGCCTGAGGGACTCCTAACTGTCGTTGCTTTTTCAGTTGACCTTTCACGTCTATTTTTAATTGTTTAACAAGTTTCATGAGTGCAAGTTTATCTAAATTGCCATCGAATTTATACTCATCAACCCATTTTATGTAATACTTAACATTGCCGGCACACTGTAATTGCATATACTTCGCGTCTTCAGTTAGGGGCGGGTCTTGGGAACTTTTTGTACACTGATTTCCCATTGTTGCCTTAGCTAAGCTGTAAATTGTTACGTAACCCTTTTTATCACGTGGTGCCACAGTTCTGTACCTTTTCACAGTTTATCTAGAATAACTGCCTACCTATTCTGTTTCCCTGATCTATGACAAAAACAGTAACCCCTTTTTCTGTCCCTGATCTGCACATGCAAATCTACCTGACAAAAAACAGTTCTGTAATTAGTCCCTGATCTTAAAACAGAAATAAGGTAATTCCTCCTTACCTGACCCTCCGTGAGTTGATCCACCTTATCGTTGACTCGTCCTCCAATCCCAGATCAGAAACAGTGGCTGGCCTCTTTCGAACGACAATTCAGTCAGAGGTCTTTCAAAACAGAAGAGCCAATTTGGCTTCTTCTCCGTACGGATGCATGCCACCGGGCCCAATTCTGACCTAGGCCTAGAGCGAGAGGTACTTTCCGGTCCGAAGGACCAAACTGTTAAAGGAAAAATATACTTTAAAAATGATCAAAACACATTAGGTTCAGGTTAAGGCACTTTAATCTTGCAGCAAGGAGACAAAAACGTGCTATTACAGAGTTTGTCTAACCAGAAACAGGAAATACTTTCATTTTTATACTAGTTATGTCCTACCAAGCTGGCGTAACAGATTACCACCTTTTTCATCATCATCTGTTGACCATCATTCCCATGAATTTCTGCTGATTTATCAATTTTTATGTGAAACTTCCTGAGGAAAACAACATGGCCTTGATTACTCCCAGTTAGATACATGTTATGTTACCATTCAAGATACTATGGCTAATTCAAGCACAATGCTAGCAGTTCATTTCTCTAATAATCCTTTGTCTACTTTATCTCTAAGATTCCAAAAAGGCAAACAAACTGTGAAAAACAAAAAGAACCAAGGAATAGCGTTTCACAAAGCCCGTACTCTAGTCGTGCGATGTATAACATAAACGATATCCAAATTCAGATGGAGCAACAGTTGTTTGAAATTGTGATGTTAGAACTTTTATTAAACAAAAGCAAGCACTTTCGGAGAGATTAGTATCTCCCCTTCTTCAGACAAAAATAAAACATCCACTTGTAATAACTGCCCCATTAAATAGGGTGTCAATTATCCAATTAACAAACTGCCATTTCAATTAAAATGCATACCTTAACAGTTTGCTTAAATGTTAAAAGCATTAAAAACTATTATTTAAAACCAGGTCCACAATGTTACCCCATTTTTATTGCCTAAAAATACTGTTCTAAGTAGCCCCTTCGGATAATCTAAATACATGACCATTTTAATTACAGACATTAATGAATGTAATTGTGCTAACCCATATACAAATGAGTAAACCTAAGAAATATATATTAACAAAACCTAAAAAGCAAATAAGCCATAAAAAACTCTTTAAAATAAAAACCTTTGTCAGTTAATATTGTTGTATTAATAATAATACATAATGGGTTTCCTTTCAAAAACCGGAATCATATCACAAACATCATAAACTTTGTCAGTCAACCTACATTCCAATCTTTAGTTACTTTATGTTCAGTTTCATTGAATTTAAATTAAAATTAAAACTGAATTTGAAACTGTTGTATTCAACTAATGGTGCTAAGAAACTTCTTTATTGAGAACCATTAGTGACCACCTTGGACCAAAAATGAAGCCAGCTGACATGAAAATTCCCAATGTAATGTTAACAATAGTCAACTTATTTAAAAATTATTTTATAAAAAGAGATATTACTGTATGTTTATATAACCATTTATCTCTAAGTCATAGCAGCTGCACAGGTTCCCATCCTTCGAACAGAGCTGTTTGTCTAGAATCATTGCATTTATAAAATAAGGCATTGTTCATTCATTCACTTCTGACCTAGCAGATAAACACCTGTTTCTCAAGTACATTTCCAAAAGGCATAAACATGAATGTTGCTGTGCTAGCAATTACTAGGTCAGAGGGCAACTTGCAAGTTTCAGAAAGCACACTGCAGTTTTCAAAAAGCATCTTTTTCAGTCTCATATGAAACTCAATTTGTATAAAATACAGTGCATGAAAAATAGAATGAAATGCGTATTAAAATACTTGGTTATATTAATTAGCATTAAGCATACACACATTAATACATATTTTTCTAACAGATTTTGAGTTAGTGCTTCTGGTGTTGCGGTTCAGGTAAGTATGTCTGTGTAAGTGTGTTTGTGAGGGGCTTTAGTGTGTGTAAGTGTGTGTGTGTGTGAGGGGCTATAATGTGTGGGTGTGAGTTTGCCTTGTTTGTATGTTTGTGCGATCTCGGAGTTGGAATATTAAAGTCGGGGGTGTGGGGCACAGCCCCATAGAGGATGCAGGGGCAAGGCCCCCCTGCTTATCTTTCGTGTAGGGTGGTTTGTTTGGTTATGGGGGGAGGCTGTGTATACGTTTGTGTGTGTGCTGTATGTATGTAGTACTTTCGCGATTTTGAATTTCGCCCTTTTAACATGTCGGTAATGTGGGGTTTAGGGATTATAGTCTCGGTATTGTGGGCTTCGGGATTGTGTGCTTTCGGGATTACGTAGTGATTCCGTATATAGATAGAGATATATATATATATATATATATATATATATATATGTGTGTGTGTGTGTGTGTGTGCGTGTGCATGTGTGTGTGTGTGTGTGTGTGTGTGTCTATATACACATATACATATTTACATATATATATATATATATACCCAGGATTGTATTTAGTAATGACTGCCCATGTCCAGGAGGGTTGAAGACACTATCCCCTGTAAGAATTTACGGTGTCCCATCCACTTGTCCAGATTCCTTTTGAACAGTGTCATAGAGGTGCTCTGCTTCACATGAACTGGCATCCTATTCCAAAGATGCAGCAGTCGTTGGGAGAGAAATCTACCCCCCCCCCCCAGCGTGTCTTATTCAAGTCTCAGGCCATATTTAGATTCCTGACACTTGTGGCACCCCGCTGGTGACAGGTCTGCTGGTTGAAATGGAATCACCCACTTTAATAGGGTGTGACTGGTTTGTGAGCCAGTTGACACCCCATCTTACAACAAAGGAGTTTACATTCCTTTTGTGAAGTTTATTGGTAATGCCTGGTTGTGGGATTGTGTCAAAGGTCTTTGCCAAGTCAAGGTATGCTGTGTGCACAGATTTGCCCTTGTTAGTTGCCCTAGTCACATTTTTGAAGAAATCCACCAGGTTTAACAGGCAGGATCTGCCCTTGCCAAAGCCAAACTGGGTCAGATCCAGGGTTTGGAGGTTGCCTATGTCTTTATTTATGAGGTCCATGATGATATGTTCCATGGATTTACAGATGAGGCTGGTCAGGCTTATGGGTCTGTAATTCCCCGGTCTGTTGCTAGGCCACCTTTGTGGAGGGAGTTAACTGTTGCTGTTCTCTATTCCGCAGGAACAAAGCCTGGGATGCTGTCTGGTCCCATAAAGGCTGTGTTTTTTGCCTTAGGCTACGTACGTAGCTATAAAAGGCCTTATGGTTATCTTTGGCTGTGATTGCAAAGTTTTCCTCTAAATTACATGTGGTCTTATTTGCCTGTTGTGGCTGTGGAGGGTGCTTTTCCATTGTAGGGGCCTTGCCTTAGTTTCCTTAGACAGCAGCTTTTTGCATTTGTTGTAAAGTTTGATTGTTGATGCTGGATGTCCACCAGGGTTGTTTTTTGTTTGTTACGGCTGTGGTTTTGATTCTGGAACAGCCGAGTCAGTACACTTGTATAAGTGATTTTACAGGGCTTAAGTGTATGCTTTGGTGTAGTTACCACTTCCAGCTGGGGTGAGCCTTGGAATGCATTTATATATTCCCCTAGGAGAGGGTATAGGGGTATAGTTTGCTTTGGTGAAATATTTTAGTCTCACTTCATCGTTTGTAAGTTGTGGTGTTAGTGCAGTTCAAAGGCAACTGATCTGTGGTCATTTTTAAATAATGAGGGTCTGACAGTTGCGGTGGTGCATC
>NC_056736.1:684038281-684045781 GCF_019279795.1 Protopterus annectens | reverse complement strand
CCATTACTTATATATAGTAACTCTGAGGTCGCACCAAACAGAATCTCCAACCATATCCACATACCTAACCATAAATCAGACCCACGTCACGTAGCACACCTCCACAGCCGCGAATTTGACATTTCCAGATTAGCAGTTATGGGATTCCGCTATTTCGGAAGTTTGGCTTTATAGTCTCAAAATACTGAAATTCGATATTTCAGTATTTTGAGATTATAATGTGAATCCATAGATATATATATATATATATATATATATATATATATATATATATATATACACACACACACACAGATACAGAGAGAGAGAGAGTGTGTGTGTGCGTGTGTGTGTGTCTGTGTGTGCGCGCGCGCATATGTATGTTACAAAACATCACGCACGTATATCACCAAGACACATTAATCTAACAAAGCTGTTTAACTTACTTTTCAAGAAAAAAACATCTCATTGACTCACTAAAGCATTCAGAAAAGGGAAACCATTTTTCTTTTCCAATTTGTTACATTAAAAAAGAACCCTGACTCACAAACGTAACTGGACTAGTGGTACTGTTGGGGAAAGGGTAATGTGTAGGGTTTAGGTTAGGGGCATGGGCGGGGTTAGTACACATACGTAAGAGTAGGTGGGGAAGCCTGCCCACCGTTTCTCGTGTGTACTAAACTTAACCTACCCCCTAACACCTACACATTGGGGTACCAAGTATCTTTCTGTGACATTAATACTACACAAGATGTACACACAGGCACAAACTACCCAGTCAAACTAACACATCTAATCCCTTCCCTAGCTCTTACTGTAGAACTAACTCTCAACTCATTTTCTCAAACACATGCTCAACTCCTGAGCCAAAGCTTTTGTTACAAAGTTTCAGCATTACTCCCACTTAACTTCTGGTCCGTTAGAAGAATTTGAGTATTGCATAATGTATAAAAGTTTTCAACAAAACCTACATTCAGCCAAACATACTGAAACTATATAAATACACACACGCATGTATACATATGTGTGTGTGTATATATGTATGTGTGTGTGTGTATACATATACATATATATATATATATATATATATATATATATATATATATATATATGTGTGTGTGTATATATATATATATATATATATATATGTAAAACTGGGCCAGATACTTTATTTTTGCTGTAAGAAAAATGAACAAACTCCCAAAACACACACACACACACAAATAAAGCTGCAAGTGCATGCCACCCTGCACCCCAACCCCATTGTAGGGGGCAAACCCTTTCAACAGTCACAAATGTATACATACCAACTCCATGGTCGAAACTTGGAGAAAGGAAAAATCTCCAAAACAATAGAATCACTGCCGGCACACACTTTGAAGGTGCACCCACGGGGATTTCGTACAGAAAATGGTGATTGTAGTTCCTTACACCAACTCTATTTACTGATTGCAACCCTTACAAGTTAATAAGAGTATCACTAACTTGGTTCGAGACCCCATGTGCAAAATGGGGAAAAATGGGTTGAGGATGGATGGATGGATCAGTATAGATTCTTTTAGATCTGCTAGTTCTCTCCTCTCCTGCACTTTTACTAGCTTGTTAGTCTAGCATTTTACCAGACTTCTTGTAGCAATTATTGTAGCACACAAAAGTGCTATCAGCACTAAACGTTCTACAAGGAAACAGCTCCAGTACTTATTATTAATGCCTACCCCACCAGGCATGTCTAAAGGTCAGTTTGTTGTGCTTTATCCTATTAACCTGGTGAACTTGTGCATCCTGAGGCAGTGTAGCAGCTGCCTCATGTACACTGGCAACCCTCTCCTCTTACCTCTCAACACTCAGACTTGCGAGAAATGCACTTATATATCCAAATTGGAAGCCTCTCACTCTCTAATGAAGACCAGACTAGCTGATCAAGAGGAGAAGGTCAGCACTTGCACCACACCACATGGAATACATAGCCCTCCAGAACACACACCAGCACTGCCTTCACATAAAAACATAAACCAAGCACCCACCTTTGCGGAGGCTCTCACTAAAAATCTTCCCAAACACCTACGACCTCCAAAGCAGAAACTCACTCTACCACTACAACAGAACACTAATCACGAGACACATAACTCTCCTAAACAGTGTGCCACTCAACCAAACCCCCTAAGGCAAAACAGCATGTCCAACACCCTAGTCATAGGTGACTCGATAGTGAGGCACACTGATGCCCCACTCACTAGGCTGAATAAGGAGAAAGTAAATCAACTGCCTGTTAGGTGCCAGGATCCGCCATCACGCATCACTCAGGTCCCTTAACAGCAGGTACAAATATGACTCCATCATTGTACATGTGGGTGTGAATGAACTGAGATGTACCTCCCTTGACTACATGAAAAGAGACTTGGAGGAGCTCTCAAATTATGTAGCCCAGGCGGGTATGACCCTAGCCCTGAGCAGCCTCCTACCATCACCCAAAATGATACTGCAGTACAAGCAGAAAATGATTGATTTCAACAATTGGCTAAGTTTCTGGTGTAATTTTAAGGGGATGTGTTATCTGTCTGCCTGGGATGACATGATTGACAGACCTTGATGCTTTGCCAAAGATGGCCTGCATCTGTCATCCCTGGGCTTTTGGATATTGGCCAAATCTCTTGCCACCCTTATAGTGCCTTTTTAGGCGGTGTTCCAAAGATCAAATTACCACCATTACAGCTACAAACAAATGCAATCTGAGCATTTTGCTGCTCAGCGCTAGAGGTCTAAACCGCAAAATGCAGTCGCTCGAAGCACTACTTAAAATGGAGAACATCGACATTTGTGCTGTAACAGAGACCAGGTTCAAGGCAGCAGAAAGAACCCTTGCACTACCTGGCTTTAACTCATTCCACACCTTTTGGCTCCAGAACTTGGACCGAAGCTCCAAAGGCTGTGGTGTTTCCATATTCATAAAGGATGCACACCCCTCCAGACTGGTAGCCTAACATAACGCATCAGTGATACTTCAGGTGCAGCTAACATTGGGTAAGACAGCGATTCAGGTTATAGCCTGCTATAGGTCTCCAGCCATGTCCCAAGACTCACACTCCACATTCCTAAGCACCCCGGAGAATATTAGGGTCCAACTTTACACTCTCCTACTGGTGACTTCAACTACCCCTCCATTAACTGGGAAAACTACTCTTGTAACAATACATAAAACCAAACAAAACCAAAAAGTACACAAAAAAGCTCAAGCCTTCACAAACAGGTGCTGGATTTATTTTCAAACTGCAAGTAAGCGCTTTCATTCCAAAAAGCATGTGCAAGGAACTTCATCAGACAATTACAAAAAATGACAGGCTGGTAAAATACTTTTAAAGCATGACATCACTTCCTGACTCGTAGTTAAAAGCACAGCGTCTTACTTACACATAAAAAGATGTTATTTAAAAACATATACATAAAAAACATATACATAAAAAAGTGAAACATGTAAATGTGCATGAATAGTAAAGCATGAACCCTGGCATTTAAAAACTATGAAGTATTTTAAAAAACACAAAAAGTGTGTATAAATGTGTATTCATACTATTTACATAAATATGAGGTTTCTGACTTCATGATCCTTCAGAAGATGTATGCTGTCACAAAACACCTTTTTCTACTAACTTTCTATGGTTATAACCGCAATATTTTAAACTTTCTCCTGGCTGTGACTTCTATAACTTGAAGCTGCTATATAATGACAGACATCAAAGTTTCAGACTTCATGCCCCTTTTGAAACGTGTACTAATGCAAAACACATTATTCTAACAACGTTAACTGTATAACAAGACATATTTTACACTTTGCCCCTGAAGTTATTCCTCCCCAACTTGAAATCTCTAGATAACGAGAGATACATTTTGAGTTTCAGACTTCATATCCTTCATACTATCTACATACATATGAAATTCTTACTAAAAAATGAACTACTGTAAATCATTCTGTCTATTCAGGGCTTTCAGTTTTAAAATACTGGCTATAGACATGCTGTCATTTAGTCCAGACCAGTGTACTGAATCCAAACAGATCTGCTAGCTCAGTTCATTCCTCTCAAGGAGATGCACCCCCCCCCCCATGTGATGGATCAACTATGTTTAAAACTATAAAATTAAAACTGTGGTTTGGATATTGTGTGATATGTTTAGCTAATGCATTGGTTTCACAGTGGTCTCTGATATTTCTTAAATGTTCACTAGATACAATTTAAACTCCTTTCCTGTCCTTTATATCCTTTTAGTTACATTAATTGAAATTAATTAAATGTTCTATTACCCTAAATTCCGGTTTTACATAAAATACCTACTGACTCTAAAACCATGCTCATATGTTCATAGGTGTGTACTAAGCTAATGGCCCTGGGGCCTTTACAAGCCTTAGCCATAGGATTACCCTGGCATCATGCCACCTGACCTTGGTTCCCAGTGCCTCTGTCGAGTACAGCCACTGGAGTTTATTATTATTTTCTATTTCCCATCCACTCATCAAGATTTCTCTTGAAGAGGGTCAGCGAAGTGCTCTGCTTGACATGTATGAGAAGTCTATTCCATAGCATTGGAATCTCTGGGTTATGAACCTGTCGCTGCAGTACGTTCTATTGATTGTGGTAATGAGGATGCGGTCTCTGGAGCTTGTGGTGCAGAATTTCTTTAGATGTAGCATTTCTAACAGAGCTGGGTCAGACATGGCTTTGTAAGTCAAGCAGAGATTGCCTCTAAGTAGGCAATATGAGACAGAGAATAGCTGGGAGTTTTTTGAGTCTGTCCATATAGGACAAGTGTTTAAGGCTTAGGATCCTCTTTGTGAGGTACTATTGCGGCCTCTCCAGTTGTGGAAGGTGTCTAGTGTGGTACAAGCCAAATGGGGCATTGTACTCGATGATTGGCATAATGCAGGTAGAGTAGAGGGAGACAATGACCTCTTTCTTCTTGGATGCAAAACCCTTAATAATGAGATGTGCCACAAAGAAGGACTTTCTGACCACAGTGGCAATGTGGTGATCAAAAGAGAGGTTGCTGTCAACCTGTGTTCCCAGATCTGTTATAACGACATCTGCGTTCAGTGGACTACCATCAGTGTGGTAATTCATGGGAACCGGGTTTTCCCTAAGGGGATAACAACACATTTTTTGGCATTGAGCTTAAGGCCATGGTTCTGACACCAGTCATTGGTCTCCGTTAGGCCATTCTGTAGGATTTCAACATCACTTAGGAAGTTAATAGCTCCAAACTTGCAATAGTCTTCTAACTTTGTCAGCCAGAGCCCTTCGTGTTGGCCTGAACTTCAGAGAAGTAAATACCAAACAGGAGAGGACCCAGGACTGAACCTTGTGGGACTCCACTCGTGACTAGTCAGGAGTCTCACTTGGAGTCGGCTACCTTCACACTGTGGGTTCTATCTGTGAGCCAGTTTGCAACCCACCTAGTGATATAGGGGTTGATGCCTAGCTTAGTGAGTTTTTCTATAATTCCTGAGTGGGGAATGGTATCAAAGGCCTAGGCCAGATCAAGGTAGTCTGTATTAACCACCTTGCCTTCATCCACAGCTCTGATGACCGACTCAAAGAAATCGACCAAGTTTAGCAGGCATGATCTACCCTTCACAAAACCAGACTGTGTGGGATCCAGAATTTGGAGATTTCCTATATCCTTGTTTATTAGGTCCATGATGATGCTTTCCATAGCTTTGCGTATCAGACTCGTCAGGCTAATGGGGCGATAGTTCCCAGGGTCTGTAGCCACTCCTCCTTTGTGGAGAGGGATGACTGTAGCAGTGCGCCATTCGGTAGGGACAAAGCTTGAGGTGAGGCTGTGATTGAACAGGGCACACAGGTGAAGTGCCAGTTCATTCTGTAGTTCATGTAGAACACAGCCAGGGATATTGTCAGGTGCCATAGAAGCTGTATTCTTGGCCTTGGACAGTGCAGTTTTAATCTGTGCAGCAGTAATACTGGGTGCCTGGCAATCTACTGGTATTGTGATTGGTCCTTTGGGGGGGGGGGGGCGGTAAAATTGGCACTGAATCTGTCGGCCAGTATATTAGCAATATTTTTTGGCTCATTGTAGGAGGTATCATTGTGCAGTAGCTCAGAGCAAATCTGGGTATTGCCGTGGAGATTTTTTACATAACTGTAGAAGGGCTTGCGGTTGTCTTTACTGTCTGTTGCAATTCTGTTTTCATACCTAGCTTTAAAGGATTTGATGAGGGATCTCAACTTTTTGTTGAGGCTGATAAGGGGTTTTTTCCAGTCTTGGGACTTCACCTTATTCCGCATCAGTTTTCTCCTTCAGTTATAGAGTTTTTTTATGGCAGGGGTCCCCCATATTGACTTCCTTTTTTTGGAGGACAGCGTCTTGGTTCTATTGGGTATGGCAAGATCCATGCATTTGTGTATGTGTGTACAGTGCATTGGTGTATGAGTCAGCAGTCATGCAACTATTCCCCATTTGCCTGGGTGCCATGAAGTTAGCCAGCTCTGTTTTTAGGAACCCAACGTTAGCTTTGGAGAAGTTTTTCATGGTGGTTACCTTTGTAGGGGGGGGGGGGTGCGGATTTCCAAGGTGATTAGTTTGTGGTCGGATATAACCAGGGAGGAGCTGACTGTTGGTGTAGAGTAACAGTCGCCCATGTTAGTAATGACCAGGTCAAGGATGTTGCTACCTCTAGTGGGGTAAGAACAAGCTGGTCCAGGGCATTGGAATTAATTAACTCCAGGAAACATTGGGCAAGTGTATTGGTACATGAGTAGTTTTTCCCAGTTAATGCAGGGGTAGTTGAAGTCGCTTGGTATGAGTGTGTTAGTTTGGACCCTAATATTCTCCAGGGTGCTTAGGAACGTGGAGCGTGAGTCTTCGGACATGGTTGGGGACCTGTAGCAGGCTACGACCTGAATCCCTGTCTTACCCAGTGTTAGCTGCACCTGAAGTATCTCTGATGCGTTGTGTTTGGCTACCAGTTTGGAGGTGTGCGCATCCTTTATAAATATGGAAACGCCACCGCCTTTGGAGCTTTGGTTCAAGTTCTGGGGCCGAAAGGTGTGGAAACCTGGTAGTGTAGTGGTGCTTTCTGCTGCCTTGAACCAGGTCTCTCTTACAGCATAAATGTCGATGTTCTCCATTTTAAGGAGTGCTTCGAGCGAGTGCATTTTGAGATTTAGACTTCCAGCGTAGAGCAGCATGACCCTCAAGACTGCATTTGTTTGTAGCCGTTTTGGTGGTTATTTGGTCTTTGGAACTCAGTCTAAAAAAAGGTATAGGTGTGGCTAGAGCCTTGGCCAGTATCTGGAAGCCCAGGGATTATAGATGCAGGCCATGTCTGACAAAGCATTGAGGTCTGTCAGTCATGTCATCCCAGGCAGACAGATACTGGATCCCCTTAGAGTGACACCAGAAACTTGGCCTATTGTTGAAATCAATCATTTTCTGCTTGTACTGTGGTATCATTCTGGGTGATGATAGGATGCTGCTCAGGGCTAAGGTCATACCCGCCTGGGCTACATA